>NC_044249.1:22788172-23009636 GCF_003957555.1 Calypte anna | reverse complement strand
GGGGTATGGAAGAACACCCCCCCCTCCAAGGGTTGCTCATTGGGGGGGACCCCGAGCGGAGGATTGGGGGGCCCAATATACCAACCCCCCTCCCCGAGTCCCCCCACCCCACATCGCCCCCTTAGCAAACTCCCCCCACCTGCTGCTACCTGCTCTGCCGCTCTCAAACCGAAGACCCCACGGCTGTGCAGACGCCCTGGGCAAATTCAGGGGGGGGGTTGCCCCTCAGCAGACCCTGAGGGTCCAAGCAACCCCCCCTGCCCAAGGCGAAGAGAGAGGGGGGGGAGTTTGCTTCCAATCCCCCCCCAGCGTTGCCGTCTCCCACGCAGCAAGATGCCGGCTCCGTTCAGCTCATCGTTGCGTGCAATCCTCCGGTTGTTTGTTAGGGGGGGGCGGCCTCGTGTAGCTCGCTGTGCGTGAGGAGGGGGCTCTGGCACCCCCCGTTCCAGCTTGGCCCTTATTCCCACCCACCCACCGCCCCCCCCCCACGTCGATGGTGGCTCCGGGGACGCTTGGCGAGCGCAGGCGCCGAGAGGGAAGAGCCGCCCACGCCGCTGTGGGGCCGCCGAGAGACTGGAGAAGGTGGCAAGGTCACGCTCAGCCTTGGTGGGGGGATCCTGAGGGGGGGGGGCTGCTTCTCCGCGGGGAGGGGGGTCCTGGGTGGTGGTAGGGGACGAGCAGAGCCCATCCCCCGCCACCGCCCGGGTCCCTCCTCCCTGCCAAATGGATGAGATGCGTTGACACTGGACACCCCCCCATAGCAGAAACCTCATCGATTAGGGGGGATCCAGCCCCATTTCCCTCCCCCCTGTGGGAGATTGTAGCCCCCAGCCCCACCGAGGACATTGCCCACCCACAGCGGTGCCATGCTCCCTGCCAAGAAAGGTTGGGGCTCTGTCCAAGTCCCATTTCATCCCTTGAGCAAGGAAGAGGGGGGTCTTCACTGTCACCCTACCCAGGGACCCCCCGGTGACACAGGTGGGGTTATGGTGATGCCCCACGAGTGCTTTGCCCCCACAGCCGTGCCAGACCCTTCCTTTGCAGTGCCAGGGACCCCCACCACACCATGGGAAGACCCCAGCGCAGAGCTGTGAAGGATTAATTTATTTTTCCCCTCTTTCCAGGAGCAGCACCTGTCCTGCAGACACCGTGGATGGGGGGAGAGCAGCCGGGGGTCTCACTGAGGCAGCCACATGCCCCCCAGGGGACGTGGAAGCACCAGGGCCAGGCACAGCCCCCCCAGGGCTCCCTTGTGCAGGGCCAGCTGGACCCCACTGATCCCCCCCAGCACGAGGGTCCCGACCCCCCCAACTCCCTGAGAACCCCCACGGTACGGCCCAGAGCAGCACCGTGGCAGAGCCAGCACGGCCGGGGGGCACCGGGCACCCGCCATGCCAGCGGGGGGGTCGGGGTGTCTCAGGACCCCCCCTCCAGGTCGTAGCGGTAGGTGGTGATGGTGCAGTTGGCCAAGCGGCCGTAGATGGTGGGCAGGAGGTACCGTCGGTCCCGTCGGAACCCCAACCTCTCGTAGAGCCCCTGAGCCTCCCGCTGCACCATCAGGGTGTTGAGCACCACGGCGCGGCAGCCCCGACGGCGGGCGAAGCCCAGGGCGGTGCGAGCCAGGGCGCTGGCGATGCCCCGGCCCCGGTAATCCTTCCGCACCGCCATCCTCTTCAGAGCCAGAACCTCCCCGACGGAACCGCCGCCCTGGGCCGGCCGCACGCCCACCGTCCCCACCACCCGCTCGTCGGCCTCTGCCACCCAGAACCGACCCCCCGAGCTCTCGGCGTAGGCGGCCGCGATGTCCCCGAGGTCGTCCCCGAGGCAGCGGTCGATGTAGGAGCTCCAAGCCCAGCCCAGGAGGTGCCGGGCCAGCGCCAGGAGCAGGGTGAGGGCCAGCAGGGGCAGCAGGAGGGAGCGGGCGCTGGCCAGGAGCAGCCCGAAGGTGCAGCCCAGCAGCAGCAGCACCCAGGGCTGCCGCAGGACGTGCAGGCACAGCGCCGGGGCGTACTCGCTCATGCCGGTGGCGAAGACCTCGCGTACGGCTTCCCGGTCCTCCTCCCGGTAGGGACGGATGCGGAATTCCACCATGGCGGGGGCTGCGCTGAGATGGAAGGGGAGGGGGTCAGCCCCCGACCCTGGGGGCTGCATCGGGCTGGGACGGTGAGGGCGGGGAAGGGGCTGCTCCCCCCCCTAACCCCCCCACATCCCCATGGATCCCACAGCCCCCAGATCCTCCCAGGCCCCCAACCCTTCCATTCCCCCCTGGACGCCCCCCAACCTCCAAGACCCCCAGAGGAACCCCCGGACACCTTACAGCACACCACACCCCCCCATCCCACAGAGCCCCCAGCTCTCCACCCCCGGACCCCCTCGCACCTCAGTGCCCTGTGCTGCCCCCATCCATCCCCCAGCAGACCCTTCCCCACCCCCGGCAGTCACCCCCACACCTTCCCACCACCAGCCCACCCCTTCCCGCACCCCCTTCAACCTCTCACGGGGACTCTCCCAGCAGCCCCGACCCCTTCACTGCCCTGGCGCCCCTGGGACCCCCTTTCAGCCCCCTCCCCAATGCCTCTCTATCCCCGGAACCCCCCTCCCGAGCCCCCCCATGACCTCAGCATCCCCCAGACTCCCCCCCCCCGACCCCTCTCAGGGTCCCCACAGTCCCAGCACCCCACAGACACCCCACGGGCACCCCACAGGCACCCCCACTCCACGTCCCGCCTCTCCTGACTCCCCTGGACCCCCCCCCGCCCCGCCCCCCCCCACCGCCCTCCGCGCGCCGCCGCCAGTGCCCGCCCGACGCCGCCAGGCCACGCCCCTCCTCCCGCCACCAGCAGCCAATCAGCGCACAGCAGTGGGGGACGCGCTGACGTCGGGGCAACCACGTGGGGCAAATGCTGGGCGGGGCCATGCCCGAGGGGGCGGGGAAAGAGGCGGAGCTTAGCGCCCAGATTAACCATTGAGCCTTAGAAAGGGGGCGGAGCCAGGAGCGGGCGCGGTCCGAGGGGGCGGAGCTTGGGAGCCGGCACCGCCCCTTTCCCACGGAACCCCCCGGAGCAGGATCGGGCCCGTGCCCCCCCAGCTGGGAGCAGAACCCGGGTCCCCCCTGTCCCGGGCAGGATCGGGCCCCGTCCCTCACCCACTGTCCCGCCTCGGGGCAGGATCGGTCCCGCATCTCCCGGCCCAGCGGGGGGCAGGATCCGTTTCGTGTCCTTCCCCCCACGACACCCCCTGTCCAAGGCTGAGACAGGACCGGGCCCCTTGTGCCCCCCACACACCGAGGGCAGGATCGGGACCCCCCTCCCCGCCGCCCCCCCAGGGCGCAGGACCCCGCACAGCCGCAGCACATCAGCTTTACTGGGAGTTCCCGCTCCGGGTCCGGCCCCCGCGGGCCCCCGCGCCGGCTGCAGCCCCCGCTGTGTCCCCCCCCGGATCCCCGCCGAGCCCGCGGCCCCCCCTCTCCCCACGGTCACGGAGCCCGGCGGTGGGCGCGCAGGCGGTTCAGGCGCTGCCGCCGCAGCCGCAGCAGATCGGCGGGGGTGGAGGGGTCCCTGCCCGGTGTCCGCCCCCGGGGCCGCGCCCGAGCCAGCCGAAAGCTGCATGGGGTGGGGGTGTTGCGATAGGAGACGCGGCAAGGCTGGCTAGCCGGCTGGTAGCCCTCGGCCCGCGCCGTCACCTCGTACTCGCCCGGGTTCAGCAGCCGCCAGTAGTCCCCGTCCAGGGCTGCGATGGGCAGGGATCAGGGTCATGCTCCCAGCCTCATCCCACCTCCTCTCTTCCCCACCCCCTCCCCAATCCCGTTCCTGTCTCCATCCCACCCCATCCCCTTCCCATTCCCATCCCCAAATCTTCTTCTGTCTTCATCTCGTCCCCATTCCCAAATTCATCCGATCGTCATCCCCATTCCCATCTCCATTCCCTCCCCATCCCTAAATCCCATCCTCATTCCCCTTCCCAACATCATCCCATCCCCTCCCTTCCCCATCTACATCCCCAATCCCATCTCCATTCCTGCCCCATCACTATTCCTACTTCATTCTCAGCTTCTTTCCATTCCAATCTGTACCCCATTTCCTTCCCCTTCCCAGTCCCATTCCTATCCCTCTTCCATCCCTATTCTCATCTCATCCCATCCCCTTTCTATTCTGCTCCTTCTTCCCATCCCAAGTCCTCCTGTCCCCATTCCCAGCATCGTCCCATCCCCTCCCCATTCCCATCCCTACCTCATCCCTTCCCCACCCCACTCCTGCTGCCCCCATACCTGTCCGGATGTCGTGGTTGATGCCATCCACAGAGATGATGGCGTTGGCGATTCCTTTCTCCGTCTCCCTGTCCCGAACCACCCCCTTGATCCCCCGGTGCACCTGGAGCCAGCAGGACACAGTGGGGGTCAGAGGACAGGACCCCCGGGCTTGTGTCCCCCCCGTGAGCTCCCCCCCGTGTCCCCACCTGCTCCATGTAGAGCAGCAGAGCCTCCCGGTTGTTCTCCCACTCGTCCGGCAGCTCGGAGGCGTGGGGGAACTTGTCACACGAGAGCTCCACCGTGATCTCGAAGCAGTTGGTGTGCAGGTAGCTGAAGTCGTTCATACCTGGCGGGCAAGACCAGGGGGGTCACGGGGATGTCCCCATGACCCCTCCCAACCCTGTCCCCCCCCCTTCACTCACTGCCGGGCACCGTGTGCCAGTTGGCCCCGTTGATGATGTTCCCAACGCGGGCAAAGTCATCGTAGTGGCAGAGGCGCCGCTCCTCGGTGGCCATGGCCAGGTTGGAGGTGGCGTAGACGGTGGCCAGCCATCGGAAGACGTCGTCATCGGGGGTGGGGTCAGCTCCTGAGCCTTCCAGTAGGTGCGGGTCATGTCGAAGGGGTAGGTGACCACCAGCTCCCCCCCCGTGCAGGTTGGCGCTCAGCACGAAGGGGACGCGCTGCATCCAGTCGATCACCGCCCGCGTCTCGGGGGCCACCTGGGAGTGGGGCCACCCGGTGACACCAGGGCCCTGCAGCACACACACACACACACACACACATGCCCTGGGGTGGGTTTTGGGGTGCCCACCGTGGCGTTGGCCAAGGTGTAGTACTCGGGGATGGGGATGTAGTGGTTGGGGAACTGGTGGGGCACGAGGTCGTTGTCCTCGGCGTCCCACAGTGCTGTGTTGAGGTCAGCGAAGTTGTGGTTGAGATCGATGCCCTCGTAGGTCCAACGACCCATGGCCCAACCTGACAGCTCCGAGCCCTGCCGGGGACACACACACACACACACACAGTGTCACCAGGGACAGCACCGGGAGGAGGAGGGGGGTGCTCAGCACCCCAACCCTACCAGCTTGTAGGCGGTCTCGTAGCCGTCGGGGTTCATGGAGGGCAGGAGGTGGATGCGGGTCTGGGTGACCAGCTGCACCACGCGGGGGTTGCCACGCCGGAACTCCCGGCACAGGTATTCCATCAGGTTGAGCAGCAGCTCCCGGCCCAGCACCTCGTTCCCGTGCATCCCCGCCACGTAGCGGAACTCCGGCTCGCCTGGTGGGCACAGCGTGGGGACACGGGGGACACCCTGCTCCTCCAGGCATCGGGACGTCCCCAGGCATCCCAGCCCCATCCACCTGCCCCAGCCTGGGTGTCCCCAACTCCCTGTCCCCATCCTGCCCCAGCCTGGGTGTCCCCAACACTCCGGCTGTTCCCTCCCCCCCTGCCCCCTGCCCCAGGGTCCGTACCCACTTCATGGCGCCCGGGGTGGTCGGAGATCTCCATCACGTACATCTTGAGGCCCCGGTAGCTCCTCCCGATGCTGTAGACACGGGTGATGTTGGGACACTCCTCGTTCACCCGCTTCATCAGCTGGGGAGGTGGGCAGAGCGATGGCACCCCAGGGTGGGGGGAGACAGACCCTGCCCTGTGCCAGGGTGCCCCCCGAGTGCAGAGACCCCCATTGCTCCATGCCAGGATGCCCCACACCAGGATGACCCCAGGGATGCAGGGAGCCTCTGTCCCATGCTGGGGTGCCCCCAGGGGTGCCGAGACCCCCACTGCCCCACACTGGGCATTCCCCCGAGGCTGGGGGCTGCAGGGTGGGGGGCTGCAGGGTGGGCACCTTTCTCATCTCCTTGTAGTTGTGATGTCGGAAATCCAGGGGGTCGGTGGGCAGGGGCTGGCGGGGCCAGGTGTAGGCATTGTTGGGGTCTGTGAGGGGACACGGTCAGAGCTCCGAGGACACGGGGACAGGACCCCGACCCCCGACCCCCGGGGGGCACCCACCAGGCAGCGGGCAGCCCAGCACCTCTGCCCGCAGGCAAATGGTGCCGTTCTGGAACCAGGTCTGGGGGTTGATGCGGAGGTACCGGGCGACCACCGGAGAGGGCAGCAGGTTCAGCACCGGTGTCTCGGGGTCCTTGTTCCCCGGGAAAACCTGGGGGACACACGTGGACATAGCCCCCGGGGGTCCCTGGGCTGCTCTGCCCCCCAAATCCCACCCAGCACCCAGATTGGAGGGTCTCCACAGCACGGGCACCAGGAATGAGCACAGGGACCCCCAAACCTGCCCCTGGCACAGGGACCCCAGACCCATCCCTAACACAGGGACCCCAAACTTGCCCCTGGCACGGGAACCCCCAAATCTGCCTCTGGCACAGGGATTCCCAAAGCTGCCCACGCGTGTGCAGGGGGGTCTGGCCGGGGTGGCAGCTGGGGACAAGTGGCCTTTGTGCCCGGTGCCAGGGGGGGAAGTGCTGGAAGAGGCTCATGGGCTGGGGCCAAAGGCAACAAAGCTGGGGCCAGTGCAGCGGTTAACCCCCTCCCCCGGCATGGTTAACCAGCCCATCACCGTTAACCAGCCCATCACCTTAGCCCAGTTAAGCCCCTGGTGTGGTTAACCACCTCTGGCACAGTTCAAGCCCCCCGCAGAGTTAACTCCCCAGAGTTAACCACCCCGCACGGGTGGGGTTAATCCCCCGGCACAGTTAACCCCTTGGTACGGTTAACCCAGACACAGTTAACCCACTGACACGGTCAACGCCCCCCTGCCCTCATTCCCCCCGAGATCCGGGTGGGCCAGGGTTGGTAGGGGGGGCTCCTCTCCCCCCCCCGGGTCACCTACCACCTCGGCGGTCCCGTTGCGGCAGGGGTGCCACTCGTGCGTGTCATTGCTGACCTGCACCTTGAAGGTCGTCACCCAGTTGTACCTGTGGGGACAGAGGGTCAGGGGGTCTCCGCGCCCCCCCGCCCCCCCCACCCGTGCCCTTACGTCCAGATGGAGTTGAGCCCCTGGGTGACCACCCCGGTGAAGTTGGTGATGCCGCCGGCGTCCACCTCCAGCCACTGCTCCGTGTCCTCCTGCCCCGCACACCAGCCCCCGTCGTACAGGTCCCCGTCGTACAGCCCCGACTGCGGGAGAGGGACAGGGATGGGGGAGGGCCTGGCGACCCCCTCCCCAGGCCCCCCCTGTGCCCCCGGGGTGGTGCTGGAGCGGGACCCCTCGAGGGGCCTCGGGTGAGCCCCCTGCCCTGTCCAACGGGCTGGAGAGCCTCTGCCACACGTGTGCCACGCACAGGCCACGCACACCGTGTGCACACCACACACACGTTATGCACACGCCATTGAAACCTCACAAGCTGTGCACGCACGTGCCACGCAGACCTCGCACACGCCACGCACATGCCAAGCATACACACTGTGTGTGCTGCACACACCGTGCCACGCCGTGCCTGAGCTGCACGTGCCACTTACACAGCACATACATGCCATTCAAGTGGCCGTGCCACGCACACGCCATGCACACGCCAGGCACACGCCAGGCACACGCCAGGCACATGCCCACCTGTATGTTGAGGCGCCCGCGGTGCGCGCCCAGCCCGTAGCGCTGGTGGCTGGAGGCTCTCAGCTGGGAGTCCTGAACCCGCAGGGACTCCAGCCCCAGGGGGGGACAAGCTGGGGACAGAGAGGGGACAGGCTGTGGCTATGTCACGCCACACCACCCTCTTCCTTGCCACGCAGCGGGGCAGCTTGTGTGTCTGGGGGGGCCCTGCCCGTGTCCCCCACTCCACTGCAGGGTGGGCACGTGTCTGCACATCCATGTGCACTCACACGCGTGTGCAGTAGCACAGTGTGCACCTCTCGCGGGGTGTTTCGTGCTGTATTGTGCGGGGAGCATGTGTGTGCGTGTGTGTGTGCGTGGCATGGAGGTGTGTGCACACGTGTGTGTGCCCGTGCAGTCCCCCCGCCCCTGCCCCCCCAGGTGTACATACGAGAGTCCCGTGGAGCAGCTGTGTCCCTGCCCGGAGCCTTCGGCCTCTTCCTCACCACCTTCTTCCTCACCACCTTCACCCGCACCACCTTCTGCCTGGGGGCTGGGGGGAAGACGGACCCCGAGGGGGGGGCTGGATGATGGGGACTCCATCAATCCCATCCCCTGTGGGACCCCCCACCCCATTGCACCCCTCCCTCCTACACCCTGGGGCACCCCCACCCCACAGCGCAGCCCCATGGGGGTGCAGGGCCCCAGCACACGTGTGCACACACACCCTGCACATGCACATCCCTGTGCACACACACAAGGCGTGTTCACAGAGCACTGCACAGATTCACATGCAAAACACATGCATGTGCACGCACAGACACACGTGCACACGCCTGCACAAGTGTGTGAACACACAAAGGTGTATGTGCACACGTATCCTTGCACATGGGTCTCTGCACACACACACGCACGCACTGCACACTAGAGTTGTGCACGGGGCCCTCCCTGCACACGCGTGTGCACACCACACACACTCACAGCCCCCCCAATCCCCCTCCTACCTTTGCCCCCGGGAGCCCCCTCCTTGGGCCGCGTGCCCTCTGGGGGTACGGGGCTGGATGGAGTCCCTCTTGGGGTGGGGGGGCGCGGGGGTGGCCCCACTGCCCTTTGGGGGGGCCGCCCCGGTGCCTTGGGGGGATCCCGCCGTGGCTGGAGAGGTCTTCGGTGCCGTGCCTTTCGGAGGGGTCGCCCCGGTGCCTTTGGGGGGGCCCGTCCCGGTGCTTTTGAAGGGTCCCACCGTGGTTGGGAGGGGTCTCGGTGCCGTGCCTTTAGGGAGGGTCCCCCCGCTTCCTTTTGGGGAGCTCGCCGTGGTCGGGGGGGGTCTGGGTGCCGCCCCTCTCGGGGGTACCGTCGTGGTGCCCATCCCCGTGGCGCCGGGGCGGCGGGGCTCGGTGGGAGCAGCCGTCAGCCCTCGGAGTCGGGGGGGCTTCCCCGGGGGCGCCGCCCGGGCGGGGTGCGGCGGGGGGGCGAGCAGCAGCAGCAGGAGCAGGGTGAGGGGCAGCCCCAGCATGGCCGCAGCGGAACGGAGGGAAGAGGCCCCCGGCCCAGCCCGGCCTGACCCGGCCCAGCCCCCCCCCCGCCCCTCCCCGCTCCGCCCCCCGCTCCCGCCTGGCCGGGACCCCCGGCAGTGGGGGTGGAGTGGGGGGTGGGCACCGGGAACTCGGGGCCGAGCCGGGAGGTGCGGAGGGGGAAAGCGTGTGCGTGTGTCCCCGGCTGCTCCGGGACCCCCCCTCCAGCGGGGGACACCGTGTCCCCTCCCTGTCCCCTCCGTGTCCCCACTGTCCCCAGCATCGCACCCCCCTGCCCTTGCACCCCCGGTGTCCCCGCCTCCCCTGCACCGTGTTCCCGCTGTCCTCAGGTCTACCTGGTGTCCTGACTGTCCCACAGCCCCCGCAGTGCCCCAGCCCCGTCCCTCCAGTGTCCCCAGCCCCCTGCAGTGTCCCCCCTGTCCCCAGCACTGTGCGATGTCCCCAGTCGGGAGCAGCGCTCGGGAGGGGGAGAGGCTCGGATTGGGTTCCGCCGTCCCGCCCCGCATCAGCCCTCGGTACCGCCGGCCGAGCCCGGGGAACCGGGAGGCCCCGGAGCCTCCTGGGCGGAGCGGAGCTGGATCCCAGCAGCAAAACCGGGACCGGACCCGGGGGCTGCTCGGAGGAGCTCCGGGGAGCGTGGTCGGGATGCCCAGGGTGGGAGGTGGGGGTCCGGGAGCCCACCGGGGAACGGGGACGGTCTCTGGGTCCAGCTTCTCCCCCTACCCTGAGCAGAATAGCCTCGAGGCTGCCGGGAGCCTCCCCTGAACTCATCCCCCAAAAAAGTTAGGAATTTTTTTTATTTCCCCGGACAGATTCCTCCTTCGATTTTCTACAGGACGGGGGGGCACGGGCTGGGCTCGGGTCACCGGCACTCTGGGGGCAGTTCGGTGCAGCATGGGGGATGGTCTTGTCCCTGTCTCCTCCACCAGGTCCCTGCAGGGCTGTCCCAGAGCCAGTGGCACTTGCTGCCAGCCCAGGATACCTCAGCCCAGGGATGTTCCTGCGGGATGGGATCCTCCACCCAGCAGCTCCCGGGGATGTTCTGCAGGATGGGATCCTCCACCCAGCAGCTCCCGGGGATGTTCTGCAGGATGGGATCCTCCACCCAGCAGCTCCCGGGGATGTCCCCTCCCCACTCTTGGCTGGGGGTGGGGGCCCGGCAGGACGCGGCTGTTCCCGGCCGGTCCCCGGGCTGGCTGGTGGGAAGGGTTTGCTCAGAGCTGAAGCATCTCCCGCATCCTGCTGCGGGCTCTGGAAAGGGTCCAAGGGGGAGTGTTCACCCTCCCCGCCGTGGCTCAGTCCCCACGGGATGGCACTTTCTGGGTTTGGTGCAGACCTGGTCCCTCTCCTTCCTCACCTCCCAGCTGTGGAGTGGTGGTGGTGGGGGGGGGGGTTGGCCCCCCTCCCGGGGTCCCGGGGGCCAAGGCAAGCGGCTCTGCAGGCTCCAGGGCTCCCGTCCAGCCCCACTCAGCACTTCCAGGGATGTTCTGGATGATTTCCAGATGATTTTCCCCGCCGATGGCTGCCAGCTCCCGCTGTGGGACAGACCTTAAAGGCGCCGGAGCCTTTCCCGGCAAGAATGCCACGGGATGGCTGGCACAGCCCCCCGACACCCCCCCGCTCCAAAAAACCCCACGGTGCATTGGAGCTGGTGGCCCCAGGGGTACCGGAGCCCATGGAGGGGAGTCGGGGGGGGGGTGTCTTGCTGCTCCCCAGAGAGGTGGGGAAGCTGGGATCCCTCGTGCTGGGGTGTCCCCAAAAGGGGGGGGGGGTGGCTGAGCTCCGTGTCCCCAGGCTGGCTCACTGCCCTGGCTGTGGCTGAGCTCAGGGCTACCAGCCAAGGAAAAGGCTTTGGCAGCCACCGGGCCAGCTGCGGGACTTGTCCCCAAACCACCCGGCAGTGCCTGGGCCTCGGACAAGGGCTAGGGTGAGGAGGGGTCTCCGGGGTGAGGAGAGGACCCCAGGCTGGTTGAGGGGTCCCCGGGCCAGCCTGGGCCCATCTCTCCTCATCCCTGCCCTGCCAGTGGGGGGGACACAGGGGTGGGTGAGATAAGACACAGCCCTCCAGTGTCCCCCACTGGGGGTAGGAGAGCTGGGGGGCCGCTGAGTTTCGGGGTGAGGGGCTCCAAGGGGCATTGGGAGGGTTTCCCTGGCTGCTGGGGTGTCCCCAACCGCTGCTGTCCCCTCCCTGAGGATGGTGTCACTCCATCAGACACGGCTGTGACATTGGCCCCCAGTGCCTCTCCATGGTGGGGCAGACACCCACCTGCAGCTCACGGAGGTCCATGGTGGGGGCACGGTGCATGTCTGCGGGAGGGGTGGCCACGGGTGGGGGTCCGTGTCTGGGTCAGGGGTTGTAGCTCGCACCCAGGAGCAGCTCATGTCTCCAGGGATGGGTACGCCTTGGCCCGATGGCTCCTGTGCTGGCTCTGACTCCGTGTTCCACCCCACAGACATGTCCGGGTGCTGGGGGGGCTGCCAGGGGTGCTGGGGAGAGCAAACAGTGACAAGCGGTGACAAACGAGAGGTCCAGCTGGCGCCGTGCCCGGGGGTGGTGATGTTGGGGTGCAGGCAGGGGCACGGGCAGGATCCGCGGGCAGCGACAGCCCTCTTGTGGCCCGGCTGGAGAGGGACAGGGCTGGGACGGGACGCGTCCCCGGGGGTTTCCAGCTCCTGATCCCCCGCCCCACGCACCCCCTAGGTGGTCGCCTATGTTCCGTGGGAGTGTGGCATGTCCCCAGGGGCCTGGGGGTGACAGGAGGTGGCCCCGAACAGGTGCCGGTGGCCCGGTGTGTGCCACCCCCCCTCACGCGCCACAAGGCTCATTAACCTTTGGTGGTGAAGACAGTAATTAGCACCGCACAGCAGCCGCTGCGCTCAACTGCGCTGGGACGGGCCCGGGGGGCGACGGAAACCAGCAGGGCGGGGTCCCCAGGGTCCCCAAGTGGGGGGGTCCCGTTCCTACCTGCGGGGTACCTCCCACTCCCCTGCAAAGGAGAGGTGGCACAGGGAGGGTCCTTGGGTGACCACAGCTTAGGGACAGTCCCCCAGGTAAGGGAAGGGGGGGTCAGAGGAGACAGGGGGGTGCTGGGAGGGGTGGCATGGGCGGGTCCTTGAGGACCCCCGGGACCCCCCGCACTCCTGTGCCACAGGGCTGGTGTCACTGTCTCTGGAGGTGTCCCCAAATGCCGCCCCCCTTCCCTCTCACAGACCCCCGTGTCACGGAGCACCCCTCGCGCCCAGAGACACACCCCCCCCCCCCCCCCGGCCATGGGGGGCCCTGTCCCCGAGGTTTGGACGAAGGAAGGGGGGGGGAAACTGCCCCCAGCCACGGGCAGCCTGGGCAGGGGACATCGGTGGAGGACGGTGGCACCGGCGGCACGGGGAGGGGACACACACGCGCCCTGGCACCGACACGGGCCCCCTCCCGCGGGTGGGGGGGAAGTGGCGTTTTTATTTTTTTGTCCCTTTTTCTTTATTTACAAAATTCCAGGCTGAGAGGAGAAGGGAAACCCCGGCAGGAGCAGGCAGGGCCGGGGCGAGGGTCTCCTGCCCCCTCCACCCCACCAGAGCCCCTGCCCACTCCTAAAATAATAATAATAATAATAACATTATTAATAGTAATAATAAGTGATAATGATGAGGGAGGAGGTGCGGCTGTGTCCCGGGGGTCTGGGGACAGTGCTGTCCCCAGGTGGGGGCCGGGGCAGCCAGACCACCCCCCTGGTGCGGTGCTGGGGGCCCGATCCTGCGCGGGGGACGGTGCTCAGGCAGATGTGTGGCCTCAGCCCCCCGGGAGCTGCGGGTGGGCGGCTCCAGATGTGGAGCTGCACATCTGGGGAGAGAGCCGGGAAGTGTGGGGGGAAGCTGGGTCCTCCCAGAGCATCCATCCCACCCCCGAGCATCCATCCTGCCTTGGAACAGCCCCCATCCTGCCCCAGAACAATTCTCCTGCTCCCATGCATCTGTTTTACCCCAGAGCATCCATCCCACCATCCGAGCATCCATCCCATCCTAAAACATCCATCCTATCCTACAGCATTCATTCCACCTTGGAGAATCCACCCATCCTGCCCTTGAGCACTCATCCATTGATCCATCCATCCATCCATCCATCCATCCATCCATCCCACCTCAGAGCATCCATCCCACAGCCACCACTGCCCCCCAACCCCCTGTGTCTCCCAGTACCTTTCTAGGGCTAAACCCAGAGTGTTTGGGTCATTTCCCTCCCCAAAACCCCTTTCCAACCCCAGACAATCCGTTCCTCCCCCAGCCAGGGTCACTCCTTGATGAACTGGGTGAGGCCATGGGGCAGCAGGATGGGGGGAGGGTCCTTGCACCCCTTATCCCCACGGGATCCCCCAGAACGGGTTGAGATATGAGTCCTGATCCATGTCATGGCTCTGGCACCATCCAGACACAGCTGCAAGGGTTGGGAAGGGTGGGATAGGACACCTTGGCATCGACGTTTTGCTGTGGACAACTCAACGTCGCCATATTTCTGCGGTGAGTTGTCCCGTGCTGGGATGGGAGGTGGCACATGCCAGGACTTACTGTGTTTAGGAATAAGCCAGGCCCTGGAGCGGCCGTGATGGTGTGTGGAATTTATCTGAGTCCTCGAAAACTGGGTCTGGGGTGGGAGGGAAAGAAAGAGAGTGAGGAGAAGTGGGGGGGATGTGGGGAGTGGTGGGTACGGGGTCTGCAAAGGGATGGAGGGGAGAGGAGGGTCTGCAAATTAGGGTCTGCAAAGGGGAATTAGGGATCGATTTGGGAATCGAGCCCCTAACTTCCCTTCGCCCCCTTTGGGAATTGGGGGTGGGGCTCCCCACCTTTGTCCCCAAGAGTGTCAGCAGTGTCCCCACCTTGCAGGGCGCTGGGACAGGCGGGTGAGGGGGAGCTCTGGGGCCGGACGACGGGGGCGAAGGCGCTTTTCTGCTTGACGGCCGAGATCATGTTGACGGGGGAGAAGGAGAAGCCCGCCCCGGGGGTGGGGACATTGGTGCCCACCGGGAGGGTGACAGAGGAGGCGGCGAGCGGGGGGCTGGCGGGCACGACTGGGAAGGGAAGGGGTAGAAAGAGACAGGGGACAGAGCTGGGGACAACAGGGTATGGCCCCCGGGCGGAGTGGCACCACACCTTGGGGACACCCTGAGGGGACGTTTCTGTGTCCCCGCTCTGTCCTTGTGACTGGCAGCGGCCTTGGGAACACACCGGGGCTGACACATGGCTTGGGGGACACCCAAACGCTGGCACGGGGCTCTGGAGACTCTGGGGCTGGCACATGGCTTAGAGGACACCCAAGGGGCAGGTTCGTAGTGTTGGTGACACTTCGGGGCAGGTACATGGCACTGGGGACACCCCGGGGCTGGCACATGGCTTTATGGACACCCCGGGGCTGCTACACGGTGTTGGGGACACCATGGATCTGGTAGATGGCTTTGGGGACACCCTGAGCTCGGTATCTGGTGCTGGGGATAATTTTGGGGGCACCCTGGGGCTGGTATGTGGCTTTAGGGACATCCTGGGACTGGCACAGGACACTGGGGACACCCCGGGGGCAGGTTCACGGTGCCGGGGACCCCCCGGGGTCCCCAACTCACTGGCGTAGGGGGAGGTGGCGGTGGAGCCGTTGAGGAAGCTGGGGGAGCCGGGCACCCCCAACCCGGCCATGGTGCCCCCCCCGTAGCCGCCGATGCCCGTGGCCCCCCCCGTAGCCGCCGGGCTGGGGGGTGGAGCCGGGACCCCCGTATCCCCGCGGGGAGACGCTGCCCGTGCTGCGGGGATACCCTGCGGGGCAGAGGGGACAGGGCTGGCACCGGGCGGGCAGGGGGTGACAGCCCCGACCCCCACCACCCGTCTCACCCACCTTGCTCGGCGCCCTGCGGCGAGTCGCCCATGTTGGTGGCCAGTTGGCTACCGAAAGAGTTGGCCCCCATCATGGCGGGGGGGGCGGGGTTGCGGGGGACGCTGTAGAGCGCCTCGGCGATGTCTGCTGCGCGCTTCAGGATCAGCTCCTGGCGTCGGGGACAGCGAGGTGACACCCGGGCTGTGCCGGGGGGCTGAGACCACCCCTACTCCTGTCACCTCCCAGTGTCCCCAGGGGAGGTTGGGGGTGCAGGGTGGGGGTCCGCGGGGTGTTTGGGGGTAGGGGGGGCTGCAGTACCTGGTTGCTGTGCTGCATCCCGTACAAAGCTTCCACCAGGTCGGCCGCACGCTTCAGCAGCACCTCCTGGGCCGAGAAGGGGGGAGGAGGGGGCGGGCACCGTGACCCCCCCATTGCCACCTCAGTGTCCCCCCCCATGTCCCTGTCCGAGTCCCCCAGTGTCCCCCCGTAACTCCCAGACCGCCCCCCCGCCGGTCCTCACATGGTCCATGCCCCCCCCTTGCTCCCCCATGACTCTCCCTGCATCCCCCACCTCACCCCATTCCCCTCCACCGTGTTCCTCACCCGACCCCCTTCACCCCCAACGTGTCCTCCCACGGGTGATGACACGTCCAGAGGTGTCACCGGCCCCGGGGGGTGGTCCCCACCTTGGGCAGGCGCTCGGGGTCCCCGGGGTGCCGGGGGATCACTTTCTGCAGTCGCTGGAACCCGTAGTCGATGGTGGGCTCGTTCAGTGCTGGGGGGGGGGGGGGGCACACACAGGTGTGCATGAGCCTCTGCACCCCCCACTCCCCCCCACAACGTGTGCCCCTTTCCTGAGAGACCATGTCCCACTCCGAGGGTCTCAACCTGGAGCTGCCCCCTTGCAGGGGTCTCACCCCATCTCGGAGGGCTCTGCCCTGTCCCGGGGGCCTCACCCCATGCCACAGCTCTGTGCCCCACCCTGGGGGGCTCTGTGCCCTGTCCCGGGGGGTGCTGCTCTCTGCCGGGGTGTTCCCCCCCTCCCCGGGGGTCTTGGCCTCACCGGTGTAGACGAATCTCCCCGGGGCGCCCTTGCAGAACTGTTTGGATTTGTAGGACAGCGTCACCTCCACCACCCCCGGGATGTGGCGTGGGGGGGTCTGCACCCGGATGGCGTGAGGGGTGATGAGCTGCAGGGGGGACACACACAGGCCTAAGCCCGGGGCCGGGGAGGTCCCCCCAGGCCCCCTCCTCATCCCTCACCTCCCCCCCGTACCTCGCTCCACACCAACATGGTGCCAAAGACCACCTGGAGCCCGTCGAAGAAGTTGTCACCGATGACGATGACAGTGGCCCCGCCCGTGGTCCAGCCCTCGCTGGGGCTGATGGCCTTGATGCAGGGGGTGGCTGCTTCGGGTGGGGGGGGAGAGAGGGCAGCAGTGAGTGGGGGGGCGTGGGGGGCGTGGGGCAGGGGGCTGGGGGAGAGAAGGCAGAGAGGGGAGGAGTGAGAACGGGGCAGTGGAGATGGGGGGGACGTGGACACGGGGATGGGGGGACATGAGACACAGGGGTGTGGGGAAATGGGGACACGGAGAGGGGGAGAGAGATGGGGATATGGTGACATGGAATAGACACAGGTACATGGGGACATGGATGGACACGGGGGGGACATGGATGGACACGGGGGGGACATGGATGGAGGGACACAGGAAACATAGGGACATAGGGACACAGGAACACAGAGAGGGGCGACATGGATGGACATGGAGACAGGGACATGGATGGGGGACACATGGACACAGAGACATGGGCATGGGGACATGGACAGACATGGGGACACGAGTAACACAGGGACATGGGGACACAGAGACACAAGTAGGGGGGACGTGGGTGGACATGGGGACACAGGGACATGGAGAGAGGTGACACAGACAGGTGGGAACATGGATGGTTTGAGGTGGGAGCAGGGGATGGAGGTCCACGGGGAGGGGACAGGCAGGAGCACTGGCGTGTCCCCAGTCCCACACACGTGTGTCAGGGCAGGGCACACGCGTGAGCGTGGGCAGCAGCCGGGGGTCTCTCACCTTCGGTGGGGTCGAGGCGCCGTGCCCGCCGGCCGTGCTTGGAATTGTTGTGCACAAACATGTTGTCAGACACGGCCAGGACGTGTCCATCCACGCTCACTGTCGTGGACACCACCACCTGCAGGACAACAGGCTCAGGGCCACCCTGTCCCCCTGTCCCCATGGCACTGGGGTGGGGGATAAGGGTGGGGACCTCCTCCCATTTCCCAAAGGAGTCAAGTGGAATTAGGGATTCGATTCCCTTTGCAAATCCCCAGTTTGCAACCCCCAATCCCCTCACCCCTTTGCAGACCCCAGCTTGCAAAACCCGAATTTGCTTTGAGCCCCTTTCCAGACCCCCAGTCCCTGAACCCCTTTGCAGACCCCAGGGTGCACACCCCGATTCCCCTCATCCCTTCTGCAGATCATGATCCCTCTCATCACCCTCTGCAAACCCCAGCTCCCTGAACCCATCTGCAGACTCCGACTGGCAAACCCCGATTCCCTTTGAGCCCCTTTGCACCCCCAGTTCCCCCCACACCCCTGATCATCCCAGGACTGGCTCTGGATCCCCTGTGCCTTGGGAGTGACACACGTGTGCACTGTGACACCCGTGGAGCATGTGGGTGTGTGTCAACGTGTGTGTGTGTACATATGTGTGTGTGCACACGTGTGTGTGTGTGTACACACGTGTGTGTGGCAGTGGACACAGGAGTGCACATATGTAAGAGTGCATGTGAGTGCATACACGTGCACAGATGTACACACACATGCATGGCAGCACATACATGTACACGTGCACACATGCCAGTGCTTTGCACAAGCAGCCCCTGTCCACCCAGGAACACAGGTGCACATACATGCCTACACACATGTGTGTCCGTGTGTCCGTGTGTGCACCTGTGTCCCCTGGCTGTGTCCCCGCGGTGCCACCCTCCCCCAGCTCATCCCCGTGCCACTGACCAGGGGGACCCCAGGGGACACCCCGGGCGCCCCTTCCCCATTCCCCCCCCCCCCAATCCTTTCCCCCCCTCCCTCGGCGTGGACTTGGCTGCTCTCCCGGCGCCGCTCGCGCTATGCAAATTGGATGGGTCGTTAATCACGGAAAAATGTCACAATTATCATATCTTGACGAGAGGCCCTAATGAAGGCGCCCGTGCTGGGGGGGGATTGCGGGCCGGACCCCCCCCCCTGCTCCGCTCCCCAACCTCCAGCTGCTGCGGGGGGAGCTGGGCTGGGCCAGGGGCTGCGGAGGGGAGGGAGGGGGCTGCACATTTGGGGTTGGGCAAAGGGATCGAGGGGGTCTGGGGTGTGCAAACCAGGGTCTGCAAACCGGGGGGTGTAGAGGGGCGAGGAGAATTGGGGTTTGCAAATCGGGGTCTGCAAAGGGGGTTGGAGAACTGGAGTCTGCAAATCAGGAACTACAAGAGGGGTTGAGGGAATTGGGGGTTGCAAATTGGGGATTTGCAAAGGGGACGAGAGGAATCCCCTCCACCCCTTTGGGAAATGTGAGGAAGTCCCCACTTTTGTCCCCGTCCCTCCCCGGGGCAGCATTTGGGGTTCACCTGGAAGCGCCGCATGTCCCGGGGGTTCCCCGCGTTCTTCAGGCAGTTTTGGTTGCACTTGAGGAAAAACTTGAGGAAAAACCTGGGATGGAAGGAAAGATGTCACCGTGTCACCCCTGGGCACCTTGCTGTGCCGTGACAGATCATGGTGTTCCCAATCCCGTGTCACATCCCAGAGTCCCATTCTGTCCCCATCCCCATGTGCCACTCTGCCCCCTCCCCGTTGTCCCATCCTGTCCCCAGCCTAGGGGCAAGGGGGACACAGGGGACAGGAGGCTGGGGAGGGGACAGAGGTGCTCAGGGGGAGGGGTCCCAAGGCCCCATTATCTATTGCTGGAGGCTGGAGGGCAGGATGGGACCCCTGGGGACAACGGGGCACCCAGGGAATGGGCACCCCTGGGACCCCCGGGATGTGGGCACAGGGCCCGAAGCAGAGGGCACAGCTTCCTCATCCCCAGACCCCTCCAGACCCATCCCTGGGGGGCACCCAGCCCCTGGGGGCACTGCTGGGGGGGCTCGGTCCTCCTGGACAGAGGGGACACCCCTAGCCTGTGCCCCCCCTGTGCTGGGGGTCCTGCCATCGGCCAGCGTGGGAGGGGGAACACAGAGCAGGGATCCCACTCGGGATGCTGTCCACGGGGCCGGGGTGATCCGGGGCGAGAGCAGGAAGATGGGGACCCTCTCTGCGTGTCCCCCCCGTGCCTGGCAGGTGGTAATCAGGGAAGGAAGGAGCTGGAACACGGCAGGAAAACATCTTCCCCCCCCCCCCAGGAGATTGACTGGGATGGCGTGGGGCGCTGACCCCCCCGGACCCCCCAACCCCGGCTCCGCGCTGCTGGGGTGGGGGGGGGATCATCCTGCACCCCAGGTCGGCCCCGTCCCCCCCCAGCGGCCCCGCGCACATGGGCCCGGGAGTTAAAAATACCGACGGGTGCATTCATTAGCATCACTAATGAACCCCGCGCCCCATTTAATATGCAAATTCCCGGCGCTGGTGCCGAACACCTTCTGTTCCGAGCGCATAAATTTGAATCCGCAATTAGAATAATCTTGTATAATTAATGAAAAGCGTCAATTTTAGCTCCTAAGTAATTTGATTAACATGTTGATAGGGCACTTAGCGGGCTCTCCAAACCAGTGGGGCTGGGCGTCGGGCGGGGAGGGGGCTGGGGAGGCCGGGAGGAGGGCGGGGGTGAGGGGTCGGGCTGGGCACCCGCATAGCCCCGAGTGACCCCCGAGGGTCCTGGGGACAGATGGGAATCCGTCCCCCAACCCAAACTCCCCGCTTGCCCCGGGCACGGGGATTCCACCAGCCCGGGGGTGTCCCCCCCTCTCCCCCTTCTCCAGCCCCCCGCAAGGGGTCCTCGGGGGGGGCAAATGGCCCCTCACCCCGCAGCCCCAGCCTCCAGCACGGGCTCGGGGGACACCCCAGGACCCCCCTGCATACAGTGCAGGACCCGCGCTGAGGGGGACACGGGGACGTCATTACCGGGAGAGGGGGGGGACGGGGAGATGCGGGGGTCACGGCTCGCACAGCTGGCTGGGGCACAGCTGGCCGGGGGCGGGGGGGTGGGCAGCACATCTGGCTGGGGGGGTGGGGACCCGCGACAGAGACCCCCCGGGGGGTTGGGGACAGCGGGGGGGAGGTTGGAGCTGCTTCCCCCGCTCATTAGCGTTAACGAAGCCGCGCTCGGCAGCCCGGGGGACATCTCGTCCGGGGGGACACCCGGAGGAGGGGGGGGGCTGGTTCCGGTACCTGTCGATGATAACGGGGTCCGAGGGGGTCTCGTTGCGGTTCCCGCAGCTCTTCTTGTCGCAACACCGGCTGTGAGGGGGGGGTGTTGGGTCAGGGCCAGACCCACCCCCCATTTTCCACCCCTGAACACCCCCAGCTGTGCTGCTGAGTCCTGCCCCACGGTTGGGGGGCCGAGGGGACAAGCGGGTGCCCCACAAGGGCTTGGGGTGCTGGGCTGGGACACACACACACCCCACGATGGGGACATCGGCTGCGTGACCCCAGGGCATGGGGGGAGCGGGGCGGCAGAGGGGTAACCCCCCCTTACCCACCCCACGCCATGGGGCTGAGCCCTGATCTGGGGCTCTCTGGAGCTCGGGATGCCCCACGGGGGGTCAGTGTTACCCACGGGGGACACGCGGGACCGACAAACACGGCGAAGTTGGCCCCTGGGAGCAGAGCTGGGAGGATGGACACGCCTCCCCCCCGGCACCGTTATCACACCTCCCGGGGATCAATTAACACCCAGCGCTAATTGGCTCCAGCCCCCTGCACCGGGGCGGAAACCTGGGGGGGGAGGGAGGGGGCCACGGGGGACCCCCGCGCTGGCTGCGGGTGGCACAGCCCCCCACACCTGGGGCTGCCAGAGCCCCACCACCGGGACAGACCACCAGAACACTTCCTGGGCTCCTCCAGGACCCCCACCACCGAAGAGCCTCACCGCGACCCCCATAGGATCCTCATGGGATCCCACAGACTGGGCTGCCACAAGATCCCCATTACGACCCCCATGGAACACCCAGTGGGACACCCATGGGACCCCCACCATGACCCCACCACCAGGACCCCCACCAGAATGCTCATGAGGGCCCCGACAGGACATGTGCTGGGATCCCCACCACTGGGACCCCCATGGAGCACCCATCGGGATCCCCATGGGACCCCTACCACCCAGGATCCCCCCAGGACACCCAATGGACCCTCATGAGACCTCCCCCATGACCACTCCCCTTGGGCCCCCCCTACCTGCACATGATCTCGTGTGTGAGGAGCACCCGGCACATCTCTGGGTTCTTGTCCTGCCCCTCGTAGATGATGGCCTGGGGGGGGTGGGACAGCGCGCAGGGGGGTGCCACTGCCTCACGCCCCCCCTGCCACCCCCCCAGACTGTCCCCAGCCCACCCAGCCCCCCGGGGTGCCCCCCTCCCCCCGTTACCTGCTTGGACATGGAGTCGATGAGGCGCACGTAGAGGTCCTGCTCGGTGCGGAGCCCTGGAGGGGGGGGTGGGGTCAGCCCTGCCCGCGGCCCCCCCCATGCCCCCCCCCAGCACCCACCGTTGCTGTACAGCAGCTGGAGCCGGTAGTGGATCCCGTTGTTGGTTTTCTCTCCGTTCTGCTCCTGGGGGGGACACACACGAGGGACATCACTCTCCCCCCTCAGTGTAGCTGGGACCTCCCCACAAGTGTGATGAGTTTGGGTCAGGTCTCAGCCCGGGCAGCGCCAGCTCCAGGAGCAGGGATGGTGAGAGGGGTGGCCAGGTGAACTGTCACCCCCCCCGCCCCACCACCACTCCCAAGGCCGGGGGTCTCACCCTCTCCTTCTCCACGAAGTCGATGAAGGAAGTGCGCTCGATCTCCACGGGCTGACCCTGCCGGTCGTACATGGCCAGGACGAAGTGGAAGAAGTTGGATTTGCGCAGGTTGGGGGGGGGCTGCTTCTCAAAGTGGGCACGGGCCAGGCCCACCCCGCTGCCAGACAGAGAAGATGGGGGGGGTCAGCATGGGGGGGGGCTGCCGAGATCCCCAGCACCCTGCCCTGAGACTCCCAACACCCATCCCCAGGACCACCAGGACCCTCATCACTCATCCCCAGGATCCCAAATCCCCAGGACCCCCAGGACATTCAGCATCCATCCCCGGGCCCCCCATCACCCATCCTCAGGACCCTCATCCAGGGGACACACACTGAGTGGAACATCCCAGGCTCGGGGGTGTTCAGGATGGGGGGGGGGGGCACAGCTCCCCACTTCAGCAGCATCACCTGCGGCCTCAGTGTGGGGGGACGGGACCCCCCCTGTGCAGCCAGTGTGGGGAGGGGGCCAAGGTAAACACGTGGATTCAGATGTTCCCCCACCCCCCCCCCCCTCAATTCTTCCTCCCCCTTTCCATGATTAAAAACACATCAGGAGAGGTGGGGGTCGGGTTTGACTCCCCCCGAGATGACCTGGGGGGTGGGGGGCTGCCGGAGCCGGGTCCCACCACGCTGCTCTGGGACAGCCCTTGCACTCCACGGGGACCCCAGGGCATCCTGGTGTGGGGAAAGACCCCAAAGACCCCCCCAAAAGCGGAGCAGGACCCTGCAGACCCCACGCCCCTCTCCAGTGCGGGGCAGGACTCTGCAGCCCCCCAAATCCCAAGGGGGTCACAACACAAGGGGGGGGTCACCCCTCTGCCTACAGCTGGAGGGCACCCCAGAGCCCCACAGAGCCCTCAGCTCCACGGGACCCCCTGTTTACAGCCCCTTGGGGGGGCCGCCCCTGCTGGGGGGGGGACAGGGGGACACCTCCCAAGGCCTTGGGCTGTCCTTGCCCCCCCGGCATCACCCCCGGCTCGAGTACCGACCCCTGCGGTGGGCACCAGCCGGGGCCACGTGTGAAGCCCGGCGAGCCTTGGGGACACCTCTGGGGACACCGCTCTGGGGACACTTCTGGGTGGCGGTGGAAAGCTCGTTAAGCTGATTGCCCGGGAGCCGAAGCGTCCCCCGTGGGGACACGCCTGGCACACCCGTGTCCCCGGGCACTGCTGGTGGCCGTGTCCTGGCACATGCCACCGTGTCCCTTGTCCCCCAACCCACCGGTTCCGCCCAGTGCCGGTGAGTTTCTCCCATCCCCGCGGCCTCGTGTCACAGCACGCTGACCCCTCCGCACCCCCTGGACCCCCACCCTCGTGTGCCCACCTCAGCTCCCCCCACCCTCCCCGAGAGGGACAGGGACCCCCGGAGCGGCGGGGACACAGCTGTCCCCTGGCAGTGGCACCATCCTGAGCCCCCCATTACCCTCCGCCCCCCCCAAACCTTCCTCCCCGAAGTGCCCGGGGGGGATGAGGGAGCTGCCGCCCGGGGGGGGGGGTAATGGCTCCACTCCGCTCCCCCCGCCCCCCCGCGGCATTAATTATTAACCGCAATCAGAGCATTTCCTAGCAGCGGGGCGGGCGGGCGGCTCTGCCAGGAAAGCGGGGCGGGGGCACGGGGAGGGGGGGGCACGGCTCTGCCCAACGCGGGGGAGGCCGATCCCACCCGGGAAGCTGAGACCCCCGAGCCACTCGTGGGTTCATTCCACGCCCCCTCTCTGCCTTCACCTCCTGCTCCCCCGCTGGGGTCCCATGCTGGGGGGGGTTGTGGGTGCTGGTGGTGGTACAAGACACCCCCTCCCCCATCAACTCTGGGGGTCGAGAGGGGTGTGGGACACCCCGTGAGCGTGTCCGCACTCGTGTCACTGCCCACGTGTGGCACAGGCCAGCTGCCGGCCATCCCGGCGGGATGGGGAGCAGAGGGGGGGGGCTGCGGTGGTCCCAGCCCTGTGCGGAGGTTCCAGCCCTCCCCGCACTGCTGGAGCCGGGGCTGGGTGGGGGGGGTCCGGATTTCACCCCCTTTTCTCCCGGCCCCACTCGGGGGAAGTTTGTGGATGCCCAGTGACGGGGACAGCACCATCCTGACGTCCCCCCCCGCATTGCCCCCTCCCACCACCTTGGGTCCCGGGGGGACCCTCGGTCCATCCGCTCTCCTGGGACCGTAGTGGGGACTGTCCCCTCCTTGGTGCTGGCTGTCCCCTAAGGTGGTTCCTGTCCCCCATCCCCCGGGGTGGCTGCAGTTTCCAAGTCTCCCGGAGCGTCCCCAAACTTGGTGGCTTTGGTTGGGGGGGGACCGGGGTGCTCCCAGAGTTTCAAGCACCGCCACGGTCCCCCCCAGGGAGGGCTGTCACCGCGTCTGGGGACCCCGAGCACCGAGCGGGGGTGTCCCGGGACTCCCTGCAAAGGTGAGACACCCCACCCCCTCCCCATCGCCCCCCAGACCCCCAAATCCGCTGTCCCTGGCCGGGCAGAGGGCATGGGGCACCCCAGAGGAGGCAGCGCCCGGCTTGCCCGTGTCCCCTCTACACCGGGGGACATCTCCTGTCCCCCTCTGGACAAAGCCACCGCACATCCCAACCCCGGCGGGTGCACGACATGGCACGACACAGCACGACACGACATGGCACGGCGTGCCAGCACCACTGTCCCTCCCAGCATGGAGCAACGGGCCTGGCACTGCCAGGGTGCCGGGGGGCTCGGGGGGCTCCAGACACCTCGCTGAACCTTGAGGGACTGACCAGGACTCCCAGGGGACAGAGGGGTGGGGGTCCCCAGGAGTCCCAGGGGTACCGGGTGGGCATGAGGGGTGCCCGGAGATCCCAAGGCAGGGGGTGACCAGCGTGGGGGGGTGTGCGGGGTCCTGGGGTGCCCATGGAGCCCGGGATGTCCATGGAGGTCCAGGTGTCCATGGAGCTCGGAATGTTGGCAGAACCCAGGATGTCCGTGGAGCCCGGGATATCCATGGAGCCCGTGGTACCCGGGATGCTCCTGGTGTCTGGGATGCCCACAGCATCCAGGATGTCCCCGCAGCCCGGGATGTCCTCGGAGTCCGGGATTCCCCCCCAGCGCGGGGTGCCCCAGAACCCGGGATTCCCCCCATCCCGGGGTGCCCCGGAGCCCCTTACCTCTGAGCGGCGGTGCTGGCGTCCAGGATGCCGGTGCCCTGCAGCCACCGGACCGAGGGCAGCCCGGCGGGCAGCGGCTCCTCCTTCATGGGCAGCCCCCCCCGGGGCAGCACCTCCTGCACGGAGAACATGGCAGGCAGGGGCTCAGCGGTCGCCCCCCAACTTCCCGGACCCGGACCCAGTACCGGAGCTCAGAACCGGAGCTCAGAACCGGGCAGGTGCCAGGGGCCGCCGTCCGGGCCGCCGGGGAAGCGGCATCTGCGGCCGGTGGCGGGGCGGGAGAGGGGGGAGGCTCGGGGGGGGAGGAATGGGGAGGGGGTCGGGAGGCGGAGGCAGGAGGAGGCAGGGCCGGAGAAGTTGGAGACGGAGGAGAGCAAGAGCCAAGTGCGGGGACCGGGAGGGAAAGGGGCGGGGGGCAGCGGGGGGGACGGGGGGAGGGATGGGGAAAGCAGAGGAGGAGTGGAGGGAGGGAGGGAGGGAGGGAGGGAAAGAAGGAGGGAGGGAGAAGAGGAGTGGAGGGTGGGATGAAGGAAGGTTGAGTGGACTGGAGGGAGGGATTGAGGGAGGGATAGGGAAAACCGAGGAGGAGTGGAGGGAGGAAGATTTAGAGGGGCGGAGGGAGGGATGGAGGGAGAGGAGGAGTGGAGGGAGGGATGGAGGAAGGCAGAGGAGGAGTAGAGGGAGGGATGAAGGCTTAGAGGAGTGGAGGAGGGAGGGATGGAAGGAGGGATGGAGGAAGGCTGAGAGGAGGGATGGAGGGAGGGATGGGGCGAGCTGAGGAGGAGCGGAGGGAGGGATGAGGGAGGGATGGATGGATGGATGGATGGATGGATGGATGGATGGATGGATGGAAGAGGGATGGAGGAGGCCGGAGAGGGGCGCGGGCGGGTGCAGGCGCGGGGCGGGGGCTGTTTCCCGGGGGAGGGGGGGTCTCGTTACCGGGCGGGCAGCGGCGGGCGCGGCGCGGGGGGGCGGCGGCGGCGGCGGCGACGGCGGCAGCGGCAGCAGCAGCAGGAGAGGACGGGCGGGGGTGGGGGCGATGCCGGGGGGCGTCAGGGGTCCTTGAGGGCCGCCCCGTCCTCGCCGCCGCCCCCCCCGTCCCCGCCGTCCCCCCGCCGCCACCAGCACCATCAGCACCAGCACCCGCCGCGGCCCCGCCGCCGCCCCGCCGGCCCGGGCCATGCCGCCACCGCCGCCACCTCCCCGGGGAGGCAGGGCCGGAGCCGCCGGGGGAGGCGGGGGCCGCGGCCGGGCAGGCTGACATCATTCCGGGGAGGAGCGGTCCCTCCCCGCCACGGCGGAGGGGCTCGGCGGCCACAGCCGCACCGGGGGAGGGGGCGGAGGGGACCCCCCGGGGGCAGACCCCAACCCCCACCCCAGAGTAACCCCCGGCATCCACCCCCCCCCCCCCCGAGATGTCCTGGAGATACCCCGGGCAGGACCCGGGGGGAACCACGGAGGAGACCCCAACCGTGTCCTGGGGACGCCCCGGGGTGACCCCGCTGCACCCCTTGGGGTGTTCCCTGGGGGTGTTCCCTGGGGGGCCGTGTTCCCCCGCTCACCCCCGCTAATGGCCCCTAATGGAGCCTGGGGGTCCCCTGGGAGCCCTGTGCCCCGCTAAGTGCAGGGTGGGGCTGAGGCCCATTTACTGCCTCCCCAGGGACCCCCGCCCTGAGGCCCCCCTCCCCCTGCAGGCAGCACCCATGCTGCTGGGGTCCCGCCAGAGTGGGGAGGTGGGGACCCCCCTGCAGCTGGGACAGGGCCCCCGGGACCCCTCCTGGGAGGGGTGGGATGAACAGGAGAGGATGGGGACCTCGGGCAGTGCTGATGTCACCAAACCAATGCCACCCCATCCCAGACCCACCCCAAACTCAGGCCACCCCCCAGGACCACCCCAAGCCCCCTGACACGTCAGCTGTGCCACCTGATGGAGCCAGGGCCACCAGCACAGCACTGTCACAGGCCACTGTCACAGCACAAGGCCACTGTCCTGCCACAGGCCACTACCATGGGCCACCATCACATCACGGGCCATTGCCATGGGCCACCATCCTGGCATTGTCGCAGCAGTGTCACCATCCTGGCACTGTCGCCATCCCAGCCACTTCAGCTCTGGCTTTATTGCAAAAAGAGTCCTTGGGGATGCTGGCATTTGGGGACACCAGTGCCACAGGGGGTCCCCAGCCCCCGTCCCTGCCAAGATGCCCCCTGCAGAGGTGACCCTGGCAGCGGGGGCTCAGTTGTGGTGCTAGGAGGGGTGGTGGCTGCTGTGACAGTCCCCGTTGTCCCCAGCGTGGAGCTCGGGGCTGGCAGGAGGGTCTGGGCAGGAGGGCGGGGGGCACGGGGGCTGCGTGTCCTGGGGGTGGGGGTCTCCTGGGGGCTGCAGCACGGCCCCTGCTCCTCCTGCCACCTCCTGGGGACGAGCAGGGTCGGGGGGATCGAGGTCCCTGCGTTCGGAGCCCACGCTGTGCCCACTGGTCAGCTCTGTCCCCTCCGGGCCGCTGGTGGCTGCTCCATCCTTCTGCCCCTCGTCCCCTCCGCTGTCCCCCCGAGCCCCGGCGGGGTCTGTCCGGGCAGCCACCGGTGTCACTCGGCGGTGGCACATGGGACAAGTGTCCTGCACGTAGAGCCACTTGCGCAGGCAGGAGGCGTGGAAGATGTGAGCGCAGGGGGTGACGAGTGCCACCTCCATGTCCTGCGGGAGGGGGAGATGTCACCCCGCGGGCGGGCACGGCGCGGGGGTCTCCCCAGGAGGCGAGGGGAGGGGTCTGACCTGGAAGCAGATGGCACAGATGTCATCGTGGTCCCGCAGGTGGCTGGCAGTGGCTCTGGGCAAGGCGCTGAGGCTCTGGGCAGCGTGTCTGCGCAGCAGGAAGCTCCTCCAGCCCGCCTGGGCCCGCAGCCAGACGTTGAAGTAGGAGTGGATGATGATGACCGAGGCCCCCAGCCAGCTCCACTCCCCAAAAAGGGACTCCCAGGAGCCGTACCCCACCACGCTCAGGGCCACCAGGAACTCCAGCACCCGGCTGACGGCCTTCACCCAGTAAATGATCTCATCCATCCGCTCCAGAGGCGCCTCCTGCACCAGCTCCACCATGAAGAGGGTGTAGATGAAGAGGGTGCCCATCACCTGGCAGGACAGCACGGTGGTGACCACGGCCAGGGGCAGATGGCACCCCCACACCCACCGAACAGAATGGGGTTTGGGTGGGAAAAGCCCTTTATGGAGTCTGACTCTGACCCCGGCACCCCCACCCCTCAGCACCACATCTCCAGGGCCTGGAACCCCCCGGGGGTGATGGGGACTCCATCAGGATGTCCCCTTTCAGGGAAGGGTCATGACCCAAGCTCAGGACCTGGCACTTGTCCTTGTTGAAGCTCAGGTGGCCTTGGCCCATGGGCCCAGCCTGCCCAGGTCCTTCCTGCCCCCCAGGACCCTTCCACCCAGCTCCGTGTCACCTGCACTCCATCCCCTCATCCCGATGATGGATAAAGAGACCTGGCCCAGATCCTCAGCCCCGGGTGACACCGCTGGGGACAGGCCACCAACCAGACTTCGCTCTGACCACCACCCCTTCCTGGCCCTGTCCATCAGGCAGCTCCTCACACAGCCACCAGCCCAGGCCAGCAGCAAACAGCTCATTTTCCAGAGAACGCTTGGGATACGGTGGCCAAGGATTTCCTGAAGCCTGGATGGACAACCCCCACAGCTACCCCTCATCCCCAGAGCCAGGGCAGGGTGGGGGGGTGGGAAGCCCACCCCGGGGTGCCCCCGTACCTGCAGGGAGGTGAGCATGCAGCTGGAGACCAGGATGAGCAGCCAGAAATCCAGGTGGAAGAGGTGGGCGATCTTGTAGGCCATGAAGCACGGGAAGAGCAGCAGGAAGAGGCACATGCTGACCCCACGGAAATGCTTCCAGGGGCTCCTACGGGAGGGACACCTCAGCAGGACCCCGTGTGCCCCCTGCACCCCACGCTCCCACCCCCCAGCAGCCCCACTGCTGCCCCAAAACAGGCAGCTGGGACCCGAGGCCAAGGGAGCCCCGAGGAGCCACCCTGGCTCTGCCCTGCTGGGGGTGGGGAAGGGGGGGACAGGACACGAGGCCACCAGCCACCAGCCACTGGCTACCAGCCACTGGCCACCACCCGTGGGGAGGGGGCTCTGCTGACGGGGCTCAGAGCTGCCCTGGTGCTGAAGGGGAGTTCAGTGTCCCCCAGTGTTCCCCCAGCAGAGGGGACAGGACCCCCAGTACCTGTTGCGGGAGGCCCCCAGCGCCAGCAGGATGGGATCCGTGATCTCAATCATGGACTGCAGGGTGGAGGTGACCACGATGAAGAGGATGATGCTGAGGAGGAAGGTCCTCTGAAGGACCTGCAGGTCCAGCAGCCCCGTCTGCAGCGCCAGCAGCAGCAGTGTCACCCCCTCTGTCACCCCCCTGACAGGGGCAGGGGGGGGACAAATGTCAGGTTGGTGGCCTCACCATGTGGCCTCACCTTGGGGACATCCTCATCCTCCTCACCTCTGCTGGGACATGGGGCTGAGAGGAGGGGTCCCCACCCATGCCAACTGGGCACCCGTGTCCCCCTCAGTCACCTGTGTCTCCCCCAGCCACCTGTGTTCTCCCCCTGGTCCCCCCAGCCACCCGTGTCCCCCCGTGTCCCCCCGTGTCCCCCATGTCCCACCGGTGCATGACGTTCCCGTTGTGGAAGGCGTCCATGCCCTGCAGGCAGAACTTGCAGAGGGTGAGGACCCCCAGGGCCAGGTAGGAGGTGGTGAAGGTGAGACCCAGCAGGGAGTAGGGTGAACTGCAGCACTCAGCAGCACTGCAGGGAACAGGAGACAGGGGCTGGATGGGCTGGGATGGGCTGGGATGGACTGGGATGGGCTGGGATGGGCTGGGAAAGGGCTATAAATGGGGTAGTGGGGGGCTGGAGGATCCCCACCTGCTGAGGAGGAGGAAGAGAAGGCCCTGGGGGGCTGGGGGGCTGTCGCTGGGGGCCAGGAGGGAGATGAGCCGCAGGGAGAAGAGGATGAGCCAGAAGACGAGGAAGAGGAGGGGGATGGACAACTGTCCCCAGAGGGACATCCCCAGGGCCACCAGCCGGGACAGCTCCAGTGACTGCAGGGGGGGGACACATTCAGGGGGCTGCCCCCATGGTGTGTCCCAGGCCTGGGGGGGTTTGGGGACATCCCTGCTGCTGGCCCTGCATCCAGCTGGGCTCAGCCTGGGACCCCCCACCCCACAGCCCCCTTCCCCTCGTTCCCCCCACCCCACAGCCCCCCCATGACACATCCCCCCCACCCTGCAGCCCCCTCCCCATCAGGCCCCCCCTGACCTGGGCCAGCTCCCTGGTGGCAGTGGCAGCCATGCGGAGGGGCAGCAGGAGGTGTGACCCCAGGACAAGGACCCCCTGCAGCCCGGCCAGCCCGGCAGCCACGGCGTGGAGAGGGGGCAGGGCGTGGGGAGGGACCCCCCCGAGCCGGGCCAGCACCGGAACCAGGGGGGTCCCCAACAGCCACGGGCGGCGGCTCCGCAGCAGCAGCACACAGAGAGCCCAGAGACAGAGCTGGCCTGGGGGGGACAGGGACATTTGGGCAAGGGGGACACCCCACTGTGTGTCCCTGGGCCCCCCAGAACACGAGGGGGTTCCCAAGGGATGGGCAGGACAGGCTGGGGACACGTGGGGACACTCCAAGGGATGGAGAGGTTGGGGACAGGAAGGGACACCCCATGAGTGAACAGGCTGGGGACACCCCAGGGACAGCCACCACCCCCCTGGCTCATCTCTGAACGTTGGCAATGACCCAGCTCAGCTGCCACCATCACCCATCACAGCCCCGGGTGACAGCTCAGCACGAGAGGGGACACCTCGGGGGGGCTGTCACCCCCCTGTCTCACCTGCCAGCAGGGTGGTGGCACGTCCCAGCGCCGCGGTGTCACCGTACACAGTGCCCTGGGAGCTGGACCGCAGCTCCTGGAGGATGTAATCCCTGCAGGGAGACAGCTGAGACCCCGGCCACCCCCTCTGCACCCCCCGGTGTCCCCTGTCCCCCCCGTGTCCCCACCTGGCTGCCGTGTGTCCCGCGGCGAGCAGCAGCGCGGTCAGGAGGTGGAGGTAGAGCTGGACCAGCGCCGGTACCGGCAGCACCAGAACCACCAGGGACAGGAGGTGACCTGGGGGGAGGGAGGGGATGGGGCAGAGGTGACACCCACCCCCCACTGGTGACATGGCTGTCACTGCCCACGGCACCAGGGAGGACAAAAGGTGGCTGAGGGCACACAGGGCTGGGGACACAGCTGGCTCCGGGGTGTCCCCTCATGTCCCCAGCATGGGCACCCTCAGGGTGTCCCCTTGTGTCCCCAGCCTCTCCATGACTTGGAATGTCCCCACTGTGTCCCCAGCCTGGCCATCCCTCGATGTCCCTGAGCTGCCCTTTTCTGGCATGGTCCCACCATGTCCCCAGTTGGTGACCTCTCCACTGTCCCCACTGTGACCCAAACCTGTTCATCCTCTGGGGTGTCCCCACCCTGATCATCCCTTGGGATTTACCCCGATGTCCCCAACATGGCCATGCCATCCGGTGTCCCCCTATGTCCCCAGTGTGTCCCCTCGTGTCCTTACCCTGCTCACCCCAGACTGTCCCCAGCCTGTCCATCCCTTGGGGTGGGCACCCCATGTCCCCAGACACGGCCATCCCCAGAGTGTCCCCACCACCCCCAGGTGTCCCCAACCTCTCTCCCGAGGTGTCCCCATCCTGTCCACCCTCTGGGGTGTCCCTGCCTGTCCCCCTCGTGTCCCCTCGTGTCCCCATCCTGTCCCCCGGGGTGTCCCCTCGTGTCCCCATCCTGTCCCCCGGGGTGTCCCCATCCTGTCCCCCGGGGTGTCCCCTCGTGTCCCCGGTGTCCCCGCAGCCCTCACCGAGGCCATAGAGGCCACGCAGGGCGGTCTCCGGCAGGAGCGGGGCTGCGGCGGGGGGGCGGTGCGGGAGGAGGTGGCCGATGGCCGCCGTGTCCCATCGGTACAGCAGGTCCAGCAGTGCCAGCCCGGGCACCCTCAGTGCCACGTTGGCCACCGCCTCCAGCCGGGCCATGGTCCCCGGGGCAGGGGGGGGGTCCCGGCTCCCCGCTCCCCGCAGCCCCGATCGGGGGGACCCCCCCGCCGCCTCCCCCGGGCCGCCAGGGGGCGCTGTGCCCGCAGGGGTCTCGTCTGTCCGGCCGCCTCCCGCCGGGCCGGGCCCCGCTCCCGCTCCCGCCGCCGTTCCGCTCCCGCCGCCACTTTCGCTTTCTCCCGCCCCGCCCCTCCGCCCGCCGCACACCGGGGCACTTGCGCTACGGCCGAAGCCGCGATCGCCATCTTAGAGGAGGGCGCAGAGCGCCGCCCGCTCCGCCTTCCGCCATCTCGGGTCAGGGCAAGACGCGACGCGGCGGGCAGGACGCGGCCATCTTGGAGAGCGAGGCGGCGTTCGGCGATGACGTCACCGCGAGTGCCCCGCGGCAGCCATGTTGGGTGCGGGCAGGCAGCGGCCGCCATTTTGAGAGGGGAATGGTGGAGGGCAAAGGGCTCTAGGAGCGTGGGGTCCGTGTGCCCAGCACCACATCCCCGGGGCTGAAACCCCTGCAGGCATGGGCACTTGAGGCCGAAAGTTCCTCTTGTCCCATCCCCTGTTCCTTGGGACCCCCCTGGCTCCAAGCTCCTCTCAGGGGGTTGCAGAGAGCCCCAAGGTCTCCCCTCAGCCTCCTCTGCTCCAGGATCAGCACCCCCAGGGCCCTCACAAGTTCTCCAGCCCCTTCCCCAGCTCCATTCCCTTCTCTGGACACACTCCAGCCCTCAGTCTCCTCCTTCTGCCCCCAGACTGACCCCGGGCTCAGAGGTGACAGCTTTCGGAAAGGAATCCCTCAGGAACCAAGGAGAGGTTACAGAAGGATGCAAAGGTCCCTGGGAGCCTTTCCATGGTTCCTGCGGGTGAAGGATCCCAGCAGACCCCGAGGCTGGGAGCAGCCTCAGCCTCCTGGCACAGCCTCTGGATAAAGAGATGGGAAAGACACCAGGTTTGAGTGAAAAAGTCTTCATCAGGGAGCGTCCCCGGTGTTCCACACATCACTGTGAGCCTGGGGAGTTCAGAGATGGGAGAGGAGGAGCCCTGAGCTCTGGAGTTGGAAGGGACCCGCTGGGATCACCCGTTCCTGGAGCTGTGCCATGGGCTCCATCCTCCTGCTGGGACCCTCCTGCTCTGAGTCACCTCTTGTGCAAGCCAGGATGCACTCAGCTTCCTTCCTCCCCCTGCCCCTTCCCTCTTACTCCAGACACTTCCCCAGCACCCTCGGGGCTCCTGGGGATCTCAGCCCTGACTCACTCCAACCACATCCCCCCTGGGCTCACCATCCCGGGGTGGTGATGGGCACCAGGGGATCTGAGGATGGAAAGGGAGTCCTCAGGAGCAGCTCCCTGCCCTGGCAGAGCTGCCTAAACCTGTGGGACGGGACAGGGCACACGGGACAGGACAGGGATGTTCCTCAGGCTCTGGGGGCTCCATGCGGGGATGGTGCCCAAGGTCCCCTTTTAAGACCCTTCCATGCTCAACAGAGACTTCACTGAAGAAAAGTGCAATTAAATGGGAAAATGGCTTTGGAAAGGAGGTGCTGGGGGCTTGTGGGCAAGGGAGGGGACTTGGAGAAGTGACCCCACGGCTGTGCAGACCCCCAGGGGGCAGGCACGGGACCCCCCTCTTTGGGACTCAGCCCTGGGTAGGCTCTGATGCCACCACCGGGTCCATCGGGTCAGCACCTGGGGGGCACGGGGGGGTTTGTCCCCGTCCCGTGCCAGCTGGGGACATGTGTGACGCTGTGCCTGGTGCCAGGAACCCACAACCCACCCACAACCCACCCACAACCCACCCACAACCTGCCTGGCTGCCCGGCAGCCCGGTTCCCTTTCTGACCTGGTTCCGTCTGTGCCCCGGGATGGCAGCAGTGGGCCCGGACCTGTACGAGACCCTGCAGATCTGCTACCCCCCACCCCCACCCCCCTCAGGTAAGGTTGGGGACCCCGGGCTGGATCAGGGTCCCTTTAACCCTTCTGTCCCCTCTGGGGGTCCCCGGGGGTGCTGATCCCAGCTCAGGGTCCCCCCATCTCCTCTCCACAGCCGGGGTGCCCCGGTGTCCTCGGGGCTGGGTGCTGGTGATGGGCACGGGGGTGCTGCTGCTGCTGCTGGGGACCCCCCTGGTCACCCTCCTCATCCTCCGTAAGTGCCCCTGAGGGTCCTGGGGAGGGGTCCCCAACCCATCCCCCCCCCCAGGGTGCTGACCCCCCCCTGTCCCTGCCCCCCCAGACCTGCAGGGTCAGGCAGAGCTGCGGGCAGTGCGGGCACAGCTGGAGGCTGCGGGGACCCCTCTGCTGCTGGACCCCCACGGTGAGGGGACCCCGGGGCTGTACCCGAGACCCCATCCCCTCCTCCTGTCCCCAACCCCTGTCCTGTGCCTGCCCCACGTCCCCAGACCCTGCCTGCAGTCCCTGTCCCCAGCTCCTTACCTCTGTCCCTGTCCCTGTCCCCAGACCCTATCTGCCACCCTGTCCCTGTCCCTGTTCCCAGCTCCTGTCCCCTGCCCATGTCCCCAACCCCTGTCCCCAGCCCCTATCCCCTGTCCCCAGACCCTGTCTGCCACCCTGTCCCTGTCCCCAACCCCTGTCCCAGCCCGAATCCCCTGTCCCCCTCCCTGTCCCCTGCCTGGGGGGTGGGCACCCCACTGCCAGCTCCCTGCCTGACCCCGGTCAGGTCCCTGGAGCTCTGGTGACATTTGTTGGGTGACAGCGGCTCAGATTCGGAAGGATCAGCTCGGTAAGGTCCCTGCAGGGGGTTAGGGGGTGGCAGCCACCCGTGGGTGTCCCCACACTGTGTCCCCACGCCGTGTCCCCAGGCGGGTGGCTCCAGGGGCTGGGGCTGGGCTGGCGCTATCACCGTGGGACCCTCTACTTCTTCTCGAGGGACCGCAAGGGCTGGGAGGATGCAGAGCGAGCCTGCAGGGCCTGGCACTGCCACCTGGCTTCTGTCACCAGCCCCGAGGAGCAGGTGGGTGACACAGACACCTCCTGCTGCTGCGGGACACCCCCTGCCTGTCCCCCCGTGCCCCCCGTACCCCCGTGTCCCCCTGTGTCCCCCAGGACTTCCTGGCCCGGGAAGTGGGTCCGGGTTCCTATTGGATCGGGCTGACCTCCCAGGGCCCCGGGGGTGCCTGGCGCTGGGTGGATGGAACCCCCTACAGCCTGGCCCAGAGGTGAGGGGGGTCTGGGGGGGTTCTGCTGGGGAACAGCACCCACAGACACCCCCACCCCTCCCACAAACACCGCCCCCTGACCCCCTCCGCAGTTTCTGGGCGCCGGGGCAGCCCGACAGCCGTGACCACGGCCCCTGGGGACAGGAGCTGTGTGCCCAGATCCACCCGGTGGGCAACGGGCTCTGGAACGACCACAACTGCAACTTCTCCTTCCCCTGGGTCTGCAAGAGGGTCCTGGGCTCCCCCTGAGCACCCCCCCTGCACGCCGTGGCTCCGGGATGTCACCAGGATGTCACCAGGATGTCACCAGGATGCCACCGCAGTGCCACCAAGGCCCTCGCCCCCCCGCCGGTCTCACTGCGCTGCCCCCACCCCAATTAAAGGGCTCCCCCTGCACCCCGCTGCCTCTCGTCCCCTGCTTGGATCCGTCCCCCCCTGCCCTGCCTGCTCCGGGGACCTTTGGTGGCACCCAACAAAGCTCTCTGGGGGTGGCAGAGGGACAGATCTGTCCCCTCGCCTTGACACCATGGTGGGAGGGGGCGCTGGGACCCCCCCACCGGGGACCCCGGGAGGAGACACCCACCCTGGCTGTGTGCCACCTGCACCCCGGTGACAGCGGGGCTGGGCACACCCCCAGCTGAGTCCCCACCGGGGTCCCCAGGTGACAGACCCCCCCTCTCCAGCGGTGTCCCCCCCAGCAGAGGGGGGGACCTGCACTGCCCACAGCTCTCCCACCGGGAATCCCCCAGATGGGGAACCCCCAACCCGAGGTCCTGACGTGGGAGGGGATGTGACCCCCCCAGCACCTCCCACTGCCCCTGGGCCTGCCAGGGGGTTCAGCTAAAGCCCCCCCCCTCTTTTTCTAACATCTCCATGGGGCCACCACCCGTGGTCCTGCATATACAGCGAGGAAGGTGGCACCATCCCAGCTCCGGGGGGGGGTTTTAGGGAGGGGGATCCCGACCCCGCCCTGAGGAGCTGGAGGGGGGGATAAGGGATTCCACAGCTCCTCCTGCCCGGCTCCCGGCTCTTTATTCCATCCCAGACACCTCCCTCCCCTCCTCACTGCGAGGTTTTCCGTCCCAGCTCCCGATCCAGAGCCTGGAGGAGCCCTTGGTTGAGGAACATCATCTGGCCCTGGGGGAGGAGATGATCCAGGAGCCCATCGGCCGCGTCTGGGCGGAGCAAAACCTCGGCCCCGGAGCCCAGGACCCTCAGGGCGACCATGAGGCGGGGGGCGAGGCGGCGGAGGGTGATTTCAGCCAGGGAGAGGTTTTCCTCGGGGTCACAAATCAAGGCAAAAGCCAGAGCCAGGAAGGAGAGCCAGGTCACCCGCGTGCGCTGGGGGAAAAGGTCCCCGGGGGGCAGCTGGAAAACCCCCCCGGGGGCTTCCTGGAGAGACAGAGACCCCTCGGGAAGGGGGTGAGGAGGGGGCGAGCGTCCCGACGCTGCCTGAAGGAGCTGGCACTGGGAAGCCACCTGCCTGGAGGAGAAAAAAGGGGAGACCCTCGGGTTATGACCCCCACCCGCTCAGTATTTGGGGGTCCCCCCGAGCCCTGCCCTGCCCCCCCCCAGTCCTCGGAAGAAGGGGGTGTCCCACCCCCCCCAAACCCTTCCACCAGGGAAGGGGGTCCGGGCTCTGGGGGTCCTGGGTGAGGGGTGGGGGAGGAGGGGTCCCGGTCCCAGTTGCCCCATCGACCCCAGACCCTCAGGAAAGGGGTCCCATAGGGGGGGAGGGGGTGGGGTCCCGTGGGAGGAGGTTCTGGTCCTGGGGTACCGTCTGGGAGCGTCCCAACCCCGGGGTCCCATGAGGAGGCTGTCCCGGCCCTGGGGGTCCCGTGGGGAGGTGTCTCGGTCTCGGGGGTCCCGTGGGGGTCCCGCCGAGCTGCCCCCCAGGTGCGTGCGGGGCTCCCGGTACCTGCCCACGGCCAGGAGCTGCTCCTTGCGGCGGAGGCGCTGCCGCTCGGGGCTCTCCGGGGGGTTCCCGGGGGGGTTCCGGAAGGTGCGGGCGTAGAGCAGGCGGCAGGGGGGGTCGGTGCCGGGGGGTCCCGGGGTGCGGGGGGTCCCGGGGGGTCCCGGCCCGCCCAGCGCCAGCAGCAGGAACGCCCTCACCATGGCAACCGCGGCACCCCCGGCCCCACCGCGCCCATTGGTCAGCGGGGCGCGGGGGCTGCGCGGCGATTGGCCAATAGGGAAGGAAGGGGGCGGCGGCGATTGGTGGGTGAGGGAAAGGGGCGGGGCGGGCACTGCACGTGAGGCGGCGCGGGGCTGCGATTGGGCACGGCGAGGGAGGGGGCGCGCTGATTGGTGGAGAGGGAATGGGGGTGGGGCTAAAGGCGGAAGTGTTGCGGGGCAGGGGGGGTCCCATGGGGACATTGTCACCCCGGGAAGGGGGGGACACAGGGACAGCGTAACGGGGACAGCGTGACGGGGACAGCGTGACGGGGACAGGAGCAGCCCGGGCGGTGACGGGGCCACCCTGGGGACACACCCAGGACACACCCCACTCCGGGGGTCTCCCCATAGCTGGGGACCCTCTGCCCCCCCCCCCGCCGCAGGACACCATGGATGGGGTCACGCTGTGTGTGTGTCCCCCATGACACCACGGCCCCCAGCCCTCTCTGACCCCCCCCTCCTGCCTGTTCCGTGGGCTGGGGAGGGGGCACCCATCCCTGTCCCGTCCCCCCCAAAACAAGGACACGTGTTTGTCCTCCTGCAGCAATTATTCATCAAAACTCCAAAAATTAACAGGAATCGGCACCCCGGGGGGGCACACACACACACACACACACCCCCACACACACACCCCCTCACCCCCAGCTGCCTTCAGAGGACAGAAACTGCTTAAATAAAACGGGGGGTGCCAAAACATAACCCCAGGAGCCCCCCCACACTGCGGGCAGAGGGGGGGCTGTCCCCGAGGGCACCCCCAGGGTTCCCCCCCCCCTCTGACACCCCCCTGCAGAGAAGGGGCCGTGCTGGGGGGTTAAGTGCTTTCTGCTCATTAAACCCCAGAGCCCCCCCTGCCCCCCGGGCTCTCAGGTCAGACACCACGAGCTGGCAGAGCCCCCAGCCCAACCTGCAAGGGGGGCACTGGATTCCCCCCCCCACAGAGGAAACCTGAGCTGGGCAGTGACACCCCCCCCCCCCCAGCACCTGTCAGGGTAAAACCTAAACCCATTTTTACCCTTTTTTTGGGGTCCTGCAGCCGCCCTGGTGAGGCCAGTGCTGGTGCCCAGGGGAAGGGAGAGGGGTGTTGGGGGGGGGTCCCTGAGGAGCCGGGGGGGTCCCTGAGGAGCCCTCAGAAGTCCTGGAGGCGGCTGTGGAGCCCCCGCTTGCTGCGCTCCCCGGCCCAGGTGCGGCTCTTGAGCCGGAACCTCCTCAGATCCTCCTTGAAGTCCTCGTGGTGCATGGGCCGATAGTCCTGGGGCTCACAGTGGGTCTGGGGGGGGTCCCAGGTCCCATCAGAACCCCCCCCCCATCATCCTTGGAGGTCCCATCCTGCTGGAGGATGCTGAGAGCATCCCCAGGGGCTGGGCAGGGGGATCCCCCCTCTACCAGGGACCCCCCCACCCCACAGGGGGTTAAATGAGGGGGGGGCTCACCTGGTACTGGGGGAAGAACTCCCGGTACCCCCCCTTGAGGACGTAGAGCTCGGGGTAGTGGAGGTGGGGGTACTCATTGCAGGCACGGTCCTTCTCCCGGACAAAGCGGCACCTTGGGGACACGGGGACAGGAGTGGCACCCGGCCCGGGGGGGGGAGAGACCCCCACCCCCCTGCAGCCCCCCCAGCACTCACATCCTGGGCCCCCGCTCCGAGGAGAACTCGCAGTGGAAGATGAGGATCACCCTCTTGCTGGAGTCGGGGGGCACGATGGGCTCACGCAGCAGGAACTCCTCCACATCCCGCTCCAGGGGCAGATTCACAGCACCCTGGGGGGGGGCATGGGGCGGGGGGCACCTTCAGACCCCCCCTTCCCCTCCCTCGGGCTGGGTGGGGGGCTCAGGACTCTGCCCCCAGCACCACCCCAGGGACCGAGGCGCCCTCAGCCTCCCTCCTGCCTTAGGGCTCGGCAACCCTGGGGGAGCTCAGGAACCTTGGGGGGGGGTCAGGGGGGTCGTGTGTGTCCCCCCAGGAGCCCCCAGACCCCCTCACCTTGATGTGCCCCCCCTCATACTCATAGGGGTACCGGCAGTCCACGATGACGCAGCTCCCGATGCTGCTGCTGAACTGCCCCGTCAGCACTGCCACCATCTGCGGGGACACGGGGGGACACGGGGGGACACGGGGGTCACCCAGCGCTGGGGGGGCACCAGGCAGCTGAACCCCACCCCCCAGAGGGGCTGCTGCTCCCTCACCATCTCGGGGGAGATGTACTTCAGGTCCTGGTGCTTCCCCTCCACTGTCTGCAGCAGGTACGCCTGGAGGAGAGGGCATGGGGGGGTCAGGACCCCCCTCCTCGAGGGAGACCCCCGCCGGGGGGGCAGGGGCTGTCACCCACTCCCCCCCCCCCCCAAACCCTGGGGCTCTGCGGGTGGGGAGGTCACAGCCCCAAGTCCCCCTGGCACTTCCTTGGGGACAAAGTTTGGGCCCCAGCACAGGCACAGGGCTGCTGCACCCACAGTGCCCCCCCCGACCCTGTCCCTGCTTTGGGGGTCAGACCCCCCCCCACCCACACCCACCTTGGAGAAGTCCCCGATCAGCTCCCGCTGGTCACTGGCCAACAGCTTCTCCATCTCCTCCTGGCTGAAGGACTTGGAGCGCAGCAGCACCCGCTCCTTCTGCTGGGACACCCACCCGTGACACCCCCGTGTCCCCCACACCCACCCGTGACACCCCTGTGTCCCCCCCCACTGCTGGGACACCCACCCGTGACACCCCCGTGTCCCCCACACCCACCCATGACACCCCTGTGTCCCCCACACCCACCCGTGACACCCCTGTGTCCCCCCCCCCCACTGCTGGGACACCCTCCCGTGACACCCCCGTGTCCCCCACACCCACCCGTGACACCCCTCTTCCTCTCTGTTCCCCCATCCCTATCCGTGTGTCCCCCCTGTCCCCCTGCATCCCCCCCAACCCCAGCCCATCCCGGGACAACCCCCGGAGCCTCCCCCCCCGACTCACGGGCTCGGTGGCCACCTCCTGGCCGGAGCTGCTGGCCACACTCCTCCGCCGCTTGGTTTTGACGGGGGTGTCCCTGTCCCTGTCCCTGTCCCGGGGCCGCTCGATCCGTTTCAGGATGGGTCGGATGATGGTGCTGGGCAGGGAGGGCGAGCGGAAGAGCTGCCGGCGCTTGCCGGGCTGGGGGGGACACTGCAGGGGGGGGGCAGAGCCCCTGTCACTGCCTGGGGTCCCGTGTCCCCCCACCCCCTCCATGATGCCACCTCTGGTGGCCACGCACCGCCCAGGATGAGCCCAAAGTCCCCTGGCTCCTCATCCCTTGGCCACATCCCCCTCTTGGGTAGGGGGCTCCATCCATCCAGACCCCCACTTCTGGGGGTCCTGGGGCTCCACCTCCCCTCCCCCCAAACCTCCCAGTGCCCCCTCCCCTCCCCTCCCCCCCCGGTACCGGTTCTGCCTCCTGGGTCCCGACCAGCGGGGCGGTCAGCAGGGTCTGCAGCCCGGGGGGCACGGGGGCTTCGCTCTGTGGGGACGGGGAGAGAAGGGGCTGAGTGTGTCCCCCCCGGCTGCTCCCCACCCCCCCGGCAGGGATGGACCCCCCAGGGATCAATCCCCCCCCCACCTTCATCTCCTCCTCATCCAGGATCTCCATGAAGCCATCGTCTTCCTCCTCGGACACGGAGGAGGTCAGGGAGCTCCGGCGCAGCACGATGGCCTCGGGGACATTTTCCTTCTCGGGGGTGTCAAACTGGGGGGGGCACACCCAGCCCACAGCTCACCAGTGGGGTCAGCCCCCCCACAACCCCCCCTGCTCCCCATCCATGGATCTCCAGGACAACTGGGGAGGTCTGAGCAGCAGGACTGCACCCCCTCCAGAGCCCCCCCGAGAAACCCCGCACCCCCAGCCCCCCCCCAGCCCCTCTCACCAGCAGCTCAGCCATGGCTCCCTGGGGGTCTTTCCCTGCAGCCCCCTGGCCGGGGGGCCTCTGGCTGCACGGCCTCAGCGGCTTCTTGAAGACAAACCCCTCCTGTGGGGAGGGGGCTCAGGGGGTGAGCACCCCCCCCCCGCCCCTTCCCCCCCCCCCGTCCCAGCCTCGCTGCCCCCCCCTCACCTTTTCCCGGGGCTGCCCCCCGGCCCTGCTCTCGCTCCCGTTGAATTCCCGGCAGTGGGAGATGTTCCTCAGGACCGGGCTGGCCCCATGGAGCCGCGGCTGTGGGGCAGGGGGGTGAGGGGGGGGGTCAGAGGGGCTGCACAGACCCCGTCCCCCCCTCCCCAAACCCTGCAGAGCCCCCGGGGCTCACCGGCAGCGAGTGGATCCTCCGGATCGGGAGCTTGTGCCTGCGGGGAGAGGGCGGGATGGGAGAGGTGGCACAGCCCCCCCTGTCCCCTCACGGAGGGGGGAGATGTCCCCAGGGTGTCAGAGGTCCCCAAGGACCCCAGGCACAAAGCAACAGCCACGGCCTGACCCAGAGCCTGGGGACGGGGACAGCCCTGGGGTCTGGGGACGGGGACAGGGCGCTGTCACTTACTCTCTGAGCACCCTCCCAGACTCCAGGATGGCTTTCTCGAAGCTGTGGGGAGAGGACAGTGGGGTTGGGGGGGAGGGGGCTCCATCCCCCCCTTGTCCTCCCCAGCCCCTCCTGAGCCCCCCCCCCCGCAGCCCCCAGCTGGGACATTCAGCCCCACAAAGAGTTAAGCCCCTCGGGACCCCAAAGTGGGGCTGGGGAGGGGGGACACAGACACCAGGGTGGTCCGGGACCCTCCCCCCCCCGCTTCCCTCCCCCTCCCCGCAGACCCGGACAAAGCAGCAGCCGCTCTCCACCTGTATGTAAATTGGGGACACCGGGGACGCGGGGACGCTGTCCGGGGCCATATGGCCCTGCGAGGGGGACAGGCGTGTCCCCAGCCACGCAGCTGCCACCATCTGCGCACGGGTACCCATTGACCCGGCACAGCTGCCCGGGGGGACAGGGGGGGGACACGGGGACACTCACACTTCCTCCAGCGTCACCAGGTCCTGCGTGGGGGAGTCCAGCCCCACTCCTATGGGGACAAGGGACAGGGGTGGCACAGGGGCCGTGGGGATTTGGGACCCTCTGGGGACTCAGCCACGCCAGGACCCCCTCCTGGAGGGGTCTTTTCCCCCCCCCACATCCCTCCTGGGCCTCCCCCCCCACTCAGCTGGGGAGAGGGACAGGGCCGGTGGCTCAGGGGGGTCCCTCACCCCTCACGCGAAGGGGGGGTGGCACCGCGCCTGGCAGCCCCCAGCCCCGATGTCCCATGTCACCCCCCCCAGGGACCCCGCAGGGGGGGATCCACGGCCGAGCCCCCGGGGAGCGGGGCTGGGGGGCTCTTCTCCTGACCCCCGGCAGCCTCCAGACCCAATCTCATCTCCCCCCTCCCCCCAGCCTCCCCAGCCGCTCGACCCTCCCAAGCACAGCCCCCCCACCCCGTCCCCACCAGAAGACCCCCTCCTCATGTCCCCACTCCAGGGGGTCTCGGGGGGGTCTGCCCTTCACTCACCCGCGTCCGAGGACTCGGAAGAGACGGAGCCACGGGAGGAGCCGGGGGGGGGACAGCCCGGGCACCCCCCGCTTTGGGGTGTCCCAGTGGCTGCAGGGAGCACAGAAGAGGGGTCACCCCGGGGGACCCTCACCCTTCTTGGGCGGGACTACCGGGGGACCCAAAACGCCTTAGCAGCCCCCTCCCCTATGGCAGGGTGACACCCCCGGGGGGCAGCACCCCTTGGGCCACGAGTGGGTGCCCCATGCCTCCGGGCCAGCAGGAACCACGCGGGGGCAACCTCACCCCCCCACCCCAAGTCGCCCCCCGTCCCCACTCACCTGCCCAGCCCCGCCAGGTTGCCCATGTCCAGCGCCAAGGTGGTGACAGGGGACCCGGTGACGGGGGACAGCGATGTGGGGGCCGTGCCCCCCCCCTGCCCCGCCACGCGGCTGCAGGACGGAACCAAGCGCTCCATTAATTAAAGTGTTAATGAAGCCCCTGCTATCCGGGAACGGGACCTGCAGTGCCCGAGGCTGGGGGGGGTTAAAGGGGGGGTAAGGGGGGGGTGGCTGAGAAGGGGAGTGAGGGGGGTCCCGTCTGGGCGCGCGCTGCGGCCGCCCCTATTTATATTCGAAAAATAACAGGGAGCGGCGGGCGGGAGGGAAGGGGAGGGGCGGGGGGCGGGACATGGGAGGGGGGCATGGCCCAAAGGGGGACTGAGGATGGGGGGCACGGCTGGAGAAGGGTATGGCCCAAAGTGGGGGCAAAGCACGGGGGGCGCACGGCTGGGGACACATATGGCTGGGGGGCCGGAGGGAGGATTCGGGCAGGGAATGTCCCAGCCTGGGGAGGGGACACATGGATGGGGGGGGGGCATTGCGAGGGACTGCAGCGGGTGTTAGGGGTGTTAGGGGTGCTGGAGGGGTTTGGGGGGTGCTGGGGGTCTCCAGCCCGGCCAGGGGTTTCCTAGCGGGATGAGGGGGGGAGGAGGGAGCAGCCTGGGTGGTCGTCCCCGCGGTCACTCATTGTCCCCAGCCCCATTCTTTCCTTTCAGAAGGGAAAAGAAAAGAGGAGGGGGCGGGGGTGAAGCCCCCCCCTCCCTTTCCCCAGCCGGCGGGGGGATGTTCAGCCCTCCAGCTCCCGTGACACCCCCATCCTGCTCTCCGGGGGATCCCCCAGGCACAACCCGGGCTCGAGGGTCTCCACTGAGGGGGGGGTTCAGGCAGCCCTGGAGGGGTTTCCAGGAATCCTGGGGGGCTGCGGGATGTCCCCCCTGCTCTTCCCCCCCCCCCACCCCCCAAGGGCTTTAATTGCTTCCAGGCACGCGAGGCTGGGCCGGGGTCGGGGGTGTCAGCTCCGGTGACCACCCAGAGCCCACCCTGGGGGTCTCAGAGAGGGGAAGGGGGAGGAGCTGCACACAGGAGAGAGCGGGCGGGCACCGAGCGGGGGCTGGGGGGAAGTGACCCCCCAGCTCTGGTGTCCCCCCATGCAGGGTCCACCCCAGCTCACAACTCCTTCCCACCACGGCACCATCCCGGGGGCCTCCTTGCTGGTGGGTGCCTTGACACCCCCTGGCTCTCCCCCCCTCCTTGTTCCAGGACCCCCCTCACAGTCCTGCTGCTCCCCCCCCTTTGCTCACAGGGTCCCCTGCACCCCCAGACCCCCTCATGTTTAGAGCCCCTCAGGCCCCATTCCTCAGGACCTCCCGATCCCCCCCTCATTGCTCAGGACCCCCCAACCCCCCCTCCCCATTTCTCAGGACCCCCCCATCGCCCCCCCGCTCCCGGCATGCCCCGCGGGCCGTTGCCATGGCAGCAGGACGCGGTGGCCTCATGGCGGGCGGCGGCAGCGGAGCGGGGGGCGAGCTGGGGGGGGGCGAGCTGTCGGGGGGCGAGCTGGGGGGGGGGCGAGCTGGCCACCCTGTACCGCTGGCTGGACACCCTCCCGCTCTCCCGGCCCCGCAGGAACATCGCCCGCGACTTCAGCGACGGGGGTGGGACGGGGGGGAGACCACCGACCTGGGGGGCTCTGAACAAATCCGGGGGGGCGCTGCGAGCGAATTGGGGTCTGGGGGGCTCTGTGCTGGGAGAGGGATCCGGGGGCTCCTCGGAGCAGCGGGGGGGTTGGGTGTCCTGAGAAGTAGGGGGCTGGGAGCTGAGGGGGATCTGGGGTCTCGCAGACCTGGGGTGGGGGTCCCAGGCTGGGGGTCCCGTGCTGGTGTTGGTGCCCGCAGTGGGGCCCGGGGTGAAGGTCCCGGTGTGAGGGTCCTGGGGGGTGGGTGCCGGGGTGGGGGTCCGGGGGTGCCCGCCGCCCCCAGCCCCTCTCCTCCCCTGCTCCCCAGTGCTGACAGCTGAGGTGGTGAAGTTCTTCTTCCCCGCCATGGTGCAGCTCCACAGCTACGTCCCCACCAGCTCCACCGCACAGAAGCTCGCCAACTGGGGACACCTCAACAGGTCCTGGGGGGGTGGAGGCAGGTGACCCTCCCGTGTCCCACCCCGGCCCAAGGTGGTCACTGTGCTCCTGCTTTAGGAAGGTGCTGCAGAAGTTGGGTTTCTGTGTGCCCGAGGAGCTGCTGCGGGAGGTTGCGGGGTGCCGGGCGGGGGCAGTGGAGCAGATCCTGGTCCTGCTGCGCCAGAAGATCCTGGAGAAGCAAAGGCAGAAGCAGAGCAAGGAGGTGCCCAGGCCAGGCCAGGTCAGGGGGTGGCTGAGGACACCATGTGTGCCATGTCCTGTTGTAGGGACCGTGGGGTGAGGAGGGACTGGGGCCATCCCGGGGAGAGCTCACTGTGGGGTCACGAAATTGGTTGGAAAAGATCCTCAAGGTCATCGAGGTCCAACTGTTACCCAGCAACTGTGATCCACCACCCAACCATGTCCCCAAGTTTGTCCCTAAGCCATCTCCCCAGTCCAGTCATGGCAGGAGTGAGCCCCAAAGTGTCCTTATGGGTGTCCCCATGAGCACCTCCATGGCCAGGGTCCTGCTGCCACGCACGGAGAGGCAGCTCCGGGGGGGAGCTGAGAGGCAGGAGGGGCTGCAGGGATGGGGTGGTGGGATGGATGGGATGGGTGGGGTGGAGAAGGAGATGAGATGCCATGTGATGGGATGTCCCAGCCCTTCCCACCTCCATGCTGGTCCCCAGCCCTGCAACCCCCCCCCGGGACTGAAAGGGGTGACAGTGGGGGGCTGGGTACCCCTCCTCCCTTCTCCTCCTGGGGACACTGGGGGTGACGGGCCTTCCCTGCCTCTCCAGCAGGAGCAGGACCTCGGGCAGCACTGGAAGAGGGCAGCTACCTGGAGACAGGACAGCGGGTGGGTGGCACCTCGGGAAGGGGGGTCCCATCCTGGATGGGGTCCCATCATGGACCAACTCTCTCTCCCTGGGAGGGGGGCACCCAAATAACGAGCTGGCGGAGGTGGGTGCCTGCGGGGTGGGGGGGCAGAGCTGTTTGGGGGGTTTTGTGCTGAATTGGGGTGTTTTGCAGGTGGGGGTGCCCAGGAGTCCCCCAAGGCTGGCGTCGGGTAAGGTTTGGGACCGTGCTGTGCTGGGGGGTGGTGACATGGGAGGGTCCTGGAAGGATCCCAGTGGGGCTTTGTGGGGGGGCAGAAGGGATGTGGGGGTCCCAGTGGGCCCAAGGTATGCGGGGGGGGATATGTGTGGGAGGGGTGGGTGACTGTCCCTTTCCTGGCCCGGGTGACAAAGGGCCACCAGGGTGGTGGCCGTGGCCCCCCAGGGGACCCCAGCACCCGCTCAAGTGGCAGAGAAGGACCAACGCCCTGCGGCCTGGCACAGGAGAGCATCCAGGTGAGCACAGAGCCACCCCCTGGGGACCCCCCCGTCACCCCCCCGGATCCCTTTGTCCCCACTGCCTACTGAGGCTGTTTGTGAGGAGGGATGGGCGCACCCCCCACCCCCCCAAAGCTGAGTGGGGTCCGGGGGTCTCTGCCCAGATCCTGCAGCTGAAAGGTGGGGAGGTGGAGCAGCTCCTGCTCCTCAAGAACCTGCGGATCGATGACCTCAGCCGCCGCCTGCGGGAAGCCCAGGGACACCCCCCTGAGCAGACCTCACCCCGGCATTGTCCCCCCTGTCCCCCTCCTGCCCCCCCCTCCTGCCCATCCCAGTGCCTCCCAGTTCCCCCAGTTCCCGAGGCGGAGTCTCAAGGACAAAGAAATGCGGGAGGTGGAGAAGCAGCGGGGAGGTCCTGGGCAGCTCGGGGCGGTGTCACTGTCACCCCCAGCTCCATCCTTCTCCTGCGAGCGATGGAAGGATGGGTCAGGGCTCGGAGAGCCCCGGCATGGCCGGAGAGCTGCGGGGACAGGGTGGGGACACCGGGGGTGGGGACGGCACCGGGACCTCAGGGAGCGGTGGGACAGGGTGGGACACGCGCCCGTGGGGTCTGGGATTTAACCCCTTCCCTGAACCCGTTGTTTTTCTAACCCCCGAGGAATCCCGTGCTGTGCACAGGGACCCGCCCGCTGTCCCTCCCTCCTCCGCTGTCCTCAGGGATTCCCCAGCCTGGAGGTGGCTCTGACACCACACCAGGGCACCTCCGGCCATCCTGGGGACAACCCGTCCCTGGGCGTCTCCAGCTCTGCCCACCCGTGGTGTCACATTGCCCCTGCAGACCCCCCCCCCCCCCCACAGTGCGGGGCCACCCCTGTCCACAGCCCCGTGACCTGGGGCTGGGGCCTGGTCTTAAAAAACACCAAAAATGAGGAATTCTTCCCGGGGATTCTGCCCACCCCCATCCCTCGGTTGGGACATTGGGGTCTGAGGATGAAAGCAATAAATGAATGCACTAACAACAACAACAGCTCTAATGACAACACCCGAGATAACACCCGGGACAACGAGAAACAACAGCAGGCCGACAGGTTGCCATGGCAACCGCCTCTCCCGCCCGGCCCAGCCCGCCCCCACCTCTCTTCTCCACCCCTATTGGCTGCCGCACGCCTCGGCCCCGCCCCTTAGCGACAGTCCCGCCCCTTGGAGACCACCGGCCGGAGCCGCAGCCAATAGGCGAGAAGGGAAGGCGGGACTAACTGGGGGACGGACCAATGGAAAGAGCGGAGGGAGCGCCAGCAACCAATAGGAAGCAGGGGGCGTGCCCCGGCAGCGGGAAGCGGGCGGCGGGGAGCGCGGCCCTGCCCGGGACGCCCCGTCCGGGGTGAGTGAGGGGGCGGGGGGCGGGGAGGGACCCCCGGGACTTCCCCCTCCCCGTGAACGCGGGGACCCCTCCCCGCATTGCCCCTGCCCCCCGCTGCGGACTCCGGTGCCCCCGGTCCCGCTGGGGCAGTCCGGGAGGTGCGTTGAGCCCCAGCGCCCATCGAGGGTGTTTGGGGGGCGGATCCCAACGCTCGGGGTGCGAGTCGGGGCGTGTGAGGGGGGGTGAGTCCGGCACCCCAGCCCGGCTCCAGTGGTCACCCCCTGCCTCGGTGTAGCGGGAGATTCCGGGTGTGGGGAACGGGGAAACTGAGGCACGGGGCGCTGTGCTGGCTGGGGGACGCGGTGGCCGTGTCCTGCCCGCCGTGTCGGGGGGTGCCAGCCCCCCCTTTCCCGCTCTGAGCTGCCTCTGTCCCCCGGAGCCGGTGACAGTGTCCCCGGAGCTGTGGCACTGTCCCCCAGGCCCTGGCTCCCCGTCACCTCCGCAGTGCCACAGCCGCAGGGTACCGGGGTGCTGGGTGGGCTCCGGGACCCCCAATCCCACCCGTCGGCTCCTGCCCGACCCTGCCCGTGTGTCCCCCCCCAGCTCCGGTGGTGCCGGAGGGTGAGGATGGCCACCAGCCCGTGAAGAGTGGCACAGGACACCCGGACAGATGGCTGCGGCTAGCAGGGGTGAGTCCCGGGGGTCCCTGCTGGGGGGTCCCCTCTGCACCCCCAACCCCCGACCCTCCTCCTGCGGATGCTGCGGGTGGTGGGTGCTGAGACACAGCCCCGGGAGGCTCCTTGTGCTGCTGCCGGTGACACTCCTGTCCCTTTGTGTGCCCGCTCCTGCCTCCGGTCCCTGCTCCGGTCCCCCCCTCCCTCCCGGGGGCTCCAATCCCCCCGGCGGTGAAGCCCCCGCCGCTTCCCCTGGGGACCCGGAGACCCCCCTCGTTTCGGGGGGCACACGGTGACTCTGGAGGTGGCATCTGTCCCCAGGGCTGGCATGTCCCATGTGTGTGTCCCCCCCCTCCTTACCGGGACCCCCACCGTGGGTGGCTCAGGACACCCCAAACCCAACCCACCCGTGGGGTCCCGCAGGTCCCGGTGTCCCCTGTGCTGTGCGGGGGGACTTGGGGACTCGAGGTCAAACGTGGCAGGTGCGGGTGTCCCCCGCCTGTCCCCCGCCTGCAGGACATAATTAGGTTCCTCCCCTAATGAGGTTTCCCCGCCATCCACCTCCAGGGTGGGTGTCCCTCGAGGTGCCACCATCCCCCTCGGGATGTCCCTCCTTCCAGTCTCCGAGGGACTTCATGCCCACTGTCACGGGGGGCGGTGGGTGGCACTGGGCGGTGGACAGGGGTGGTGGCACCGCTGAAGTCCCCTGGCGGGGTGCCCCGAGGGTGACCGTGGGACAGCCGCTCCCGGGACACCCGCACGCTCTGTCCCTCTGTCACCTCCCTCCCTCCTGCCCGGTGACCCCCGGTGACATCCCGTGGGCCACCTGCGTTCTGCTCTGTGTCCCCTGGCAGGTGACAAGCTGCTCCCACCCGCGGCCACAGGTCACCCGTGTCCCTGTGTCACAGGGGGGGCTGAAGTGGGGGTGCTGGGGGAGCCCGCCGCGGGCAGTGACGCCCTGGCAGGGGGCAGGGGACACTCCGGGGGTGACACGGGTGGCTCTGTCCCCTCCTCCCCGCAGGCACCAAGGCCAAGGGGGGGGGGCGTGCGCTTCGCCCCGAGCCCCCCGCCCCCGAGGGGACCCCGGCCACGTGCGGTTCGAGCAGAGCCTGCGGGACTCTGCGGTGACAGTGACACGGGAGAGGGACGGCAGCTTCCTGGTCAAGGTGGGGACAGGGGAGGAGCCTGGAGCTGGCACTGCTCCCTCACCTGCACTGCTTATCCTCTGTTCTGCTTTGGGGTTGTGTGGGGTTCTGGTTGTCTGGTTTGTTTTTTCGTTCAATTTTATCTGCTTTTACGTATTTTGTAATTTACTTTTTATTTATTTAGATTTTCTTTATTTTAAAATTTATTTTGTATGTTTAATTTTATTTCTGTAGTTCCATTGGATTTACCTGATTTTTATTGACTTTTAATTTTATTTAATTTTTATTTTAGTTAATTTTTATTGTATTTGATTTTAGCTTTTATTTATTTTTTAACATTTTAGTTACTGATTTTTAGTTTAAATTTATGTATTTTTTATTTATTTTGTTAATTTTTATTTACCTTTTAATTTGATTTGATTTAATTTATTTTCATTTAGTTTTCTATTTACATTTCTTAATGCTGTTCCACCCCCCCTCCCTGATGTTTTATCATTTTTAATATTCTCCATTTCATGGGGTGGCTGGAGTGGTGTGACCCCCCTCTGTGTCCCCCCTGTCCCCAGGTGGGGTTCTGAAGATCCTGCACCGCTATGAGCTCTGCTTCCTCCTGCTGCCCTGGGGGGGGGGCTCTGTGCCCTGCCAGCCCCCACCTCCGTGTCAGCAGCATCACCCCCCCTGCCTGAAGGTAACAAACACCCCTGGAGCCCCCCCAGCACCCCCGGAGCCCCCCAGCACCCCCGGAGCCCCCCCAGCACCCCTGGAGCCCCCCCAGCACCCCCGGAGCCCCCCAGCACCCCTGGAGCCCCTGCTTGCCCCCTGAGGCACGAGGTGGGGGGGTGGGAGCCAAACAAGATGTGTGGGGTGTTGTGCAGCACCTCGGGGTGGGCAGTGCAGGCAGGATACAGTCGGTACAGTCAGTCAGGGTACAGTTAGTCAGGGTACAGTTGGTAAGGGTACAACCGGTGCAGTCAGGGTACAGTCAGTGCAGTCAGGGTACAGTCAGCACAGTCAGGGTACAGTCAGTCAGGGTACAGTCGGTACAGTCAAGGTACAGTTGGTCAGGGTACAGTCAGTCAGTACAGTCAGTCAGTACAGTCGGTCAGGGTTACAGTCGGTCAGGGTACAGTCGTCTCTGTGTCCGCAGGTGTGCGGGTCGGTGTGAGTACACGGTCCGCGGGAGGGGGTGCTGCGGGAGGAGGTGGTCCTGGCTCGTGAGGCGGGTGACGGGGCCACCATCAGGGTGGTGGTCCAGGCCCGCGGATGGGTAAGGTGTCCCCCACCCCCCCCGCCTGTCCCCTGCCCGTTGTCCACCCCCTGGGGACAGGGGCAACGTCCCCGCCCATGCAGACCCCGGCAGGGGGTGGACGCTCCCCAAAGCGTCTTTTAAAAGGGGTGAACACACCCCCACATCCCCCCCAGCCAGCCTGAGCCCACGGGTGGCTGCCCCCCCTGTCAGGTGTCCCAGTGTCCCTCCTGACCCGCAGGACCCGCCACCACGGACCCCATGCTGCTTGGACGGGGTGCGCTGCATCGGCACCGAGCTGGAGTACGACTCGGAGCACAGCGACTGGCACGGCTTCGACTGACCCCCGGGACACCCCCACCCCGGGACACCCCCACCCCGGGACACCCCCAGCCCGGGACACCCCCACCCCGGGACACCCCACCCCCGCGACCACACCTATATTTAAAAAGAAAGAAGAAACCCCCTAAAAAAAACCCTCACCCCGGGGACCCACAGCTCTGTGCCCCCCCCAGTCCCCCAGACCACTCACCTTGGGGAGCACAGCTCTGTGTTGGTCCCCCCAACCCCCTCCCCCCAAAATATCCACCCTGTGCCCAACCCCCTCACCCTGCCCCCCTGTGTGGGGCCAGCTCCTTTCCTCCCCCCCTCCCCATCCTGGCTGCTGGGGGGTCCTGAAGCTCAGGGGGGTGTCCCCAAATTCCAAACCCTCAGGCAGGGCCCCACTTGCTGCTGCTGTCCCCCGCTTCCCACGCCCAGGCAGAGGGGAGGCTTTTGGGGTGGGGGGTGCAGCCCCTGGGGCTCTGCCCCTTCTGCTTGTTTTGTAGCCTCTTTTTATAGGTTTTTGGGTGTTTTTTTGTTGTTTTTGTTTTTGGGTTTATCCCTGGCCAGCTGCGCGGGCTGGGGGCCAGCGGTGCCCAGAGGCTTTTCGTGCCTACATCTATCGTATAAAATATAAATATAAACTCTGTACAGAGCCCACTGCCCCCCTCTGCCCCCGGGGTGGAGCAGGACAACAAAATAACGATAACGGCGTCAGGGAGGGGAATCCTGAGCTGCACCTCAAAGGGGAGGGAGCTCAGTGTGTGGGGTGGGTGTCCCCTCAAACCCCCCGGGACAGGGGCAGCCCTGGGGGGGAACAAAGACAGCTCGGGGTGGGGGGGGGTATGGACAGGGACAGCCCCAGGGGGGGCACAAGGACAGCCTTGGGGGGACAAGGAACACCCAGGGGGGACAAGGACACTTAGGGGACACAATGGCACATGGGGAACACCCGGGGGAAGAGCCCGGGGTGACAAGGAGAGCCCTGGGGGGGGACAAGGATACCCAGGGGGCTGCAGGCTTCCGGGGTGGTCCTTGCCCACACTTGGGGGGCAGCCTGAGGCCCCCTGCCCCCAGGAGGCCATGGTGGGAGGGGGTGGTCGGTCCCCCTTTATTGCAGTAGGACCACCGACCCGTTTCCATGGGGGGGGCAGCAGGTGAGGAGCATCCTTGCTCATATGGGGTGTCCCATAAGAAGTAGGGGGGCCACCAGCAGGGTGGCAATGGGATTTGGGTGGCCACTTGTCCCCCTCTGCTGGCTCCTCATGGTGCGGGATGGGGGGCGGGTGGGAGCGGGGTGTCCGGAACGGGTCCTGGGGGGGTTCCCCACCCCCGCGGGGAGGGAAGGTCTCAGTTGGAGAGGAAATCGATGGTGGCTCGGACCGTCTTGGAGGTGCGGGTGTCCATGGCTGTCACCTTGATCTCCGTGTCCCCAAACTGCATGCTGGCGCGGATCTCGCGGCGGGCCGCGGGCGTCCCCCCCGCCCCCCCTTCCAGCTCCAGGCTGATGGTTCCGCCACTTGCGCACGCCGGGCGTCGGTGAGTAGACCACCTCGTCGGAGGAGGCAGCAGTAGATGTTGATGATGGTTTTGCCGCTTGCCCGGGCGCGCAGGGCAGTAAGCTGCGCTGCACCACTCCCAGGGCCACCGACTGGTCCACGGAGACGAACTTCTCGAAGATGTCGGGCACCAGCTCTTCCCCTCCCTTCACCAGCAGCTTCTCCCGCGGGGTGCTTCCCTTCACGAACTTGTTGAGGACCCCCACCGTAGTCAGGGGGGAGCGGCGGACGCGGACGATGGTGGGTCGAGGCCGAAGAGCACGGCGCCCTTGAGGATGGTCAGCCCCACGTCCTGGGGGATGATGACGCGGCAGGAGAGGCCGAAGGCTTCCTGACGGCGCGCTGCAGCATGGCCGACTCGGCGAACCCCCCCCACCAGGAAGAGGAACTGATGCCTTGGAACCTCCGGCTTCTTCAGGAGATCGTCTGGGGAGGGACGGGGGGCGGTGGGGCAGGGCTGGGGGCTGCTCCCCCACCTGGACCCCCCACCCTGGCACGGGCTGGGGGTGCCGGGAGCTGAGGGAGGGGGGAGGAAGGGAGAGGGGATGTGGGACCCTCCCCCCCGGTGGGACCTACGATGTGCTGGATGATCTGGGTGATGGTGGGCTGGAAGAGCTCGCTCATGGCCTCCGAGGACAGCCGCAGCATCCCTGGGACGACCACTTCACAAGTTGACACTGGGGGAGGGACAGGAGCTCTGGGGCCACCAACCCTCCCCCGACAACAGCCCCGAGAGCAGAGACCCCCTCACCTCCCCTCTCCCTTTCCCTCTCCCCCCTTGATCTTATTGAGGATCTTCATGAGCTGCCTGCTCCCCGAACCCCCTCATCCTCTGAGGTGGGATGGGATGGGATGGGATGGGATGAGGGGTCTCACTTGCTCTTCTTGAGGGCCGTCTCAACGTTCTGGCCCCGGTGCTTGCGGTAAAAGTCGACAAAGGAGAAGGGGAGGGAGATGTTGAGGGGGCTGGCACGGGAGGGGGCAGCTGCCCGCTTGCGAGCCTCGAAGGCGATGGTCAGGTCCACCCAGGCTGCCGGGCGCTTGGCCTTGAAGGTGCTGATGAAATCCTCCCCGAAAATGTGGCACAGCAGCTTCTCGAAGGCCAAGTCCACCCCCACTGCCCCGTAGGGACCCCCTGGGGAGCCAAGGGGGGGTTTGGGTCACATACATCCCCAGGTCCCCCAATCACCATATTGCCCCCCCCCCCCAGCACCCCTGTCCCACTTGTCACTCCCAACCCAGCCCCCCTGTCCTCTCCCACCTGAGGCCCCCCACTCCTTATTGCCCCCCCAAGCCCAACACCCTCTCCCACTGACCCCAAGTCCGTCACCCCCACTCCACTTTGTCCCCCCAGCCCATCACACCCTCCCCAATTTCCCCCTCCCCACTCAGTCCCCCCAACCCAACACCCCCGCCCCTTTTTGTCCCCCCAGTCCTCCCCCCTGTCCTGCTCCCTGCTGTCACCAGGTGGTGCCACAGCCACAGCCACCACCCTGCAGGGGACAGGGAGGGGACCCCAGCCCGGGGCAGGGGGGTGGTCCTGCAGCCGGGGGGGGGTGGGGTGGGATTGTCCCCAAGGTGGAGGGGAGGTCCTGGGGTCCGGAGCCCACCTGAGGCTTTGTACAGCTCCTTCAGGGTCCCCTGTGGTTTCTCGATCTGGTGCACGGTCAGGTCCACCGTGCCCCCCCCGCAGTCTGCCACGATGTAGCGGTCACCTGCCGGCAGGGACAGTGGCCCAGTGACCCCCCCAGGTGCTGCAGGGCCTCCCCCAGCCCCTCAATAGGGCTGAGGATCCCCCACCCACCACCCCCCGGGACACCCATCCCATGGGCTGGCAGCACCCACCCATACGTGTGTCTCCCCTCGGGTTGGGGTCTTTTTCCCTCACCCAGAAAAGAGCTGAAGAAGGGTCTGGGGGCTTTTCTTGGGGGGGGGGGGGGGACAAGAGGGGGGTTGCTTTGAAGAGGGTGACGGGAAGGTGGCACAGGCCACCCCTCACCCCTCACAGGGGGTCTCATGACCAAGTGACAGCCCGGAGCGGTGTCACCCCCAACAGAACCCTCCCAGGGGGACCCTGCATCTCCCTGGGGGAGGTCTCTGCCTAGGGGGGAGGAACACACCTCCAGCCCCCAGCCCCTTGCCATGGGTGACCCCAGGGGGGCTGGCAGAGCCTGCGGGGTCTCCTGCTTGTGTCCCCCCCCAAGCCCAGTGTGGGGCGGGGGGGGATCATCCCTCCTACCTGCCTGCATCTCCGACCAAAGCTCCCCCACCCCCGACTCCACCAGGAAGGTTCGGCTGTGGCGGGACCTCCGGAGCTGCTCCCGGGCTGCAGAGAGACCCCAGGGGCAGGAATTAGTTTGGGGAAGGAGCAGCCCTGGGATCCCCTCCCCAACACACCCAGTGAGCAGGGAATGCAGCGGGGGCTGCACTGGGAGCACTGGTTGCCCCCTCCCCTCCAGCTGAGACACCCACATGGTCCCAGCTCTGTGGTGAGGGTGCTGGTCCCTTCACTTCCTCTGCTCCCTTGGGATCCCATCAGGTCCCACCTGCCCAGCGCTGTCCCTGGGCCATGTCCCCTCCTCCCTTGGTGTCCCAGTCCCCAGGGGACTCAGTTTCCCCCATCCCTAGAAGATGGTGGGGTTTGGGGGGTCCCCTGGGTGGTCGTGCCAGCCCCCCCCCTTCCCAGCAGTTTGCCCCTGGTACCCCCCTCACCCTGCCGAAAGCTGGAGTCGATGGGGGGCTCTGTCCCCAGCCCCCTGGCCGGGGCTGGTGCAGCTCAGGTCGATGAGTTGGTGGAGCCGAAGTTTCCTGCAGTAAATGGAGGCGGCTTCGGGCTCCAGCGCGATCAGCAGCTGCTCCGGCTGCTCCGGGGACACCAACCCGGCCTGGGGGGATACGGGGGGGTCAGGGCATCCCGGTGGGACCAGCCTGGCCCTTCCTTCCAGACCTTTTCCCCGGAATCCCCCATGGGGTGGCCGTGCACCAGGTACACCTTGTGCTTGTTGAGTTTCTTGGGGGTGGGCCCTGCCCCTCCTAGGGACCCAGCGGTGGCACCGAGCACCCAAGGGACACCCACGTCCCCATCCCCCATCCCCAGCTCGCTGCACACCCGGCTCCAAAATCCTCCCAAGCCCACGTTCCCAGGCCAGCAGGAGTCCAGGTCTTCCTTGGACTACCAGGATACAACAGACCCTTCCCCGGCGAGCAGGAGGGGAAGGTGGCACCCTCTGGAGAGCCCAACCTCCACGGAGGGTCCCCCTTCCCTCCTCTCTGGGGATCCCCTCACCTTGTAGGCAGCCTCCCGCATGAACTGCTTGGCCGGCTGCTTCCAGATGGCAGGCACGGTGATCACCCAGCGGATGGCATCGCGCTCCGGCAGGGACGGGCACTGCTCCCTCAGCTCCTGCGGGGACACCACAGGCTGGGACAGCTCCCCAGGATGGGGATGGGCTGAGGAGCTGGTATGTGGGGTCTGATGGAGCAGGGAGACCTGGCTGGGGGCCTGGGGGGAGCCCTACCTGGATGGTGTTAGGTTATTGGGGTCCCACCTGCACGGTGCTGGGGGCCCTACCTGCACCGCATGCTGCTTGAAGAAGCGGAGTGCATGGGCAAACACCTCCAGTGCCTGCAGCTTCTTCCCATTGACAGCTTCCAGTTCAGTTTTCATGGTGAGATCCTGCCAGGAAGAGCAGGAATGGATCACCTGAAGTGCTGGGATGTGTCTGGTGTCCCACCAGCAAGCCTTGGGCCAAACCTCTCTGTGCCAAACCACCTCAGGCATGGGCTCTGCAGACCTCAGACCTCAGGCACCTTCCAGTGCCTGAAGGGGCTCCAGGAAAGCTGGGGAGGGACTTGGGACAAGGGCCTGGAGGGATGGGATGAGGGGGAAGGGTTTGCAGCTGCAAGAGGGGAGATGGAGAGGAGATTTTGGGGAAGGAGGGAGAAATTCTTTGGGGTGAGGGTGCTGAGCCCCAGGGTGCCCCCAGAAGCTGTGGCTGCCCCATCCCTGGCAGTGTTGAAGGTTGGATGGGGCTTGGAGCACCCTGGGCTGTGGGAGGTGTCCCTGACCATGGCAGGGGTGGCACTGGGGGAGCTCCGAGATCCCTCCACCCCAACCCATGCCGTGATTTCCTGATCCCTCTGCTCTGCAGCAGCTCATCTCCTGCCTGCTGTCCCCAGGGGCTGCGGCCCAGGCACTCACACTGGTGCTGTGAATCTTCATCTTAAACTTCTCAAAGTAGAGCCAGTCACGGGCATCCTCAGGGTCCAGGTCGTGGTAGTAATCCCGGGCAGTGTAGCCAAAGCTGTGGAAGGCTCCATCGGGTGTCAGCAGGAGGCTGGTGGGGGTCTTCTGGTTGGCCACCCCCGGGTCTCCTCCTTCCCATTTCCTGCAAACCAGAGCCAGCAGCAGCCCCTGAGCCTCAAAAGTCCAGAGAATGGGTTTCACCCTCCTCATTTAGCAATTCATTATACCCTCCAACACCTTAATTGAGGAACAAGGAAGGGACACACGTCCCTAGGGGAAGTCACCCATGAAGGGTGCTGAGTCCTGCACCCTGTGGGGTTATGCTGAGATGCTAATGAAGGGGTGCTCTCACCCATACTCCTGCTCAGAAGGGCTCCTTCCCCACCCCAGTGGCACCAGGGGATGGTCAGCCCAGGCTGGATGGGGCTTGGAGCAGCCTGGGCTGTGGGAGGTGTCCCTGACCACGGCAGGGGTTGGAACTGGATGATCTTGAAGGTCCCTTCCAAACCAGACCATGCCGTGGTTCTGACTGCCCAGCCCGGCTCCATCCCTCCATCCCTCCCAGACATCTGGGTTTCAGCCACTTTGGGGTAAAAAAAGAGTCCTTTTCATCCCTGGGCCCTCCTCACCTCATCATGTGGATGGCCTCGGGGTCGCTGGTGAAGCTGAAGGCGTAGCCGCTGGAGGTGGTGCCGAAGTCGATGGCCACGACCACGGCAAAGGAGGCGGAGGGCTGGGAGCGAACCTCGCTCCTCTGCAGGGCAAGGACAGCCCCAGGGAGGGGGGAAAGAGGGGGAAAAACACGGAATGGTCAGGTTTTTTCCAAAAGTGGGTCTGGGGGCCTGCTGTGGCTGTGGCTTCCCCTGCAAGGAGGATGAGAACGTGGGGCAGCTCCTCCTCCTCAGGAGCTCACGGAGCTGAGGGACCGTCCCATGGTCACCCGCAAAAACAGACCCCAGGGGACAACCCGGGAAGGACACCACAGGGGGCGGGGGTCCCGTGTCCCCCCTGATCATGGGGTGCTGAGCCCTCCACGCTCCAACCCTAGCAGATCCCAAACTTCCCCTCGCTCCCCAGCGGGGACCTTGTTCCAGGTGTCCCCACGATGTCACCCGACCTTTCCCACTCCCACGGGTGACACTCCTTCCCCTCCTGCCTTTGTGTTCCTGCATCCCTCGGCGACAGCCGGCGGAGGTGACAGGGCCCAGTGATGCTGAAGGAGCCGCCAGGACGTGTCGAGCCCCGTGTCGGTGTCACCCCGTGTCGGTGTCACCCCCGCCTGCCGCAGGAGCTAAAAGCCCTCATTAACTTTTAACATTTGCTAAGTGCAGCCCTGGCTGGCGGGGACAAAAAGCCCCGGGGGGAGCACGGGGACTTGGGGGGGGGGGGGAAGAGGGAGGTTGTCCCAGAAATGTGCCGGGAAGGACCCGGCTCCAGAGGGTGACAATCCGTCAGGGAGGGATCAGAGGGGACAGTGAGGGGAGATAGACCCCGAGAGCTCCAGAGAACTCTGGTAGCCCCAGAGGGAGCCCCACGACCCCAGAGGGACCCCCCCTCCCCAACTGCCTTACCGGGGACTGGGAGGGTGTCAGTGGGGCGATGCTGCAGCTCTCATGGGACGTCCCCGGGGAGCCAGGAGGGGACGGTGTGGGGCACTGCTCACCGTTGGCACCTGGGGACACAGCAGGGAGAGGCTGGGGTGACTTCAGCCTCCTCATGAAGACCCTTCCCCAAGGGAAGGTGAGGAACCCCTTGGAGTTGTCACAAGGAGGTGCAGGAACCAGTGGCACCTGGTGAGCTCACAGGGGTCCCTCCCCGGGGGACAGGTCACACAGAGGATGGGGACAGTGGTCAGAGAAGAGCTGCAGGACAAAGGGACCTTCTCCCCTGGGGCTGGGGGACACCAGCTCATGCCCAGCAAGACGCTGGGGTGCTCGTGGGGTTTCAGGGTGTGTGTGTGTGTAATTCAGCTCGCTGGGGTGGTCAGGTTTGGGGGGTGAGGCACCAGCTCAATGTCTTCTACATGACCAGGGCAGAACCAGCACATCAAGTGTCACCCTGTCCTGAAGATGGAATCTACAACACCCTCCAGCCCTGGATTTCTCCCAGAGGCTCCCTGGGGGTGGTGGCAGCTGAGCCGCCCGAGCTGGGCTGGGTCCTGTCCTGCACAAAGGGACCGGAGCAGGGGAAGCACCGTGGTGGCTCTCAAGGGTCTCATTCCTTGGGGCTGAAGACAGAGGAGTTGGGACCAACAGCTCCGTGTCCCCTCGGGTGACCCCCACAGCCCTGCCCTAGGGGGTTCTGTCCCTCCCGGGGGTCTCGGGGCTTTGCTGCCCCTCACCTCAATTAGCAGAGGGGATAATGAGCCCGAAGAGGCCCCAGGGAGGAGACAGCGGGCACACCGGGGACAGGCAGGGTGTGGAGGGACTGCCCACCCCACGGGCTCAGAGGACCCCCCAGCAGCAGCAGCCGTGGGGGTCCCAGCAATGGGGGAGCTGTCCCGGCAGTGCTGGGGGGGTCCCGGCTGCCTCTCAATGCTTTGTCCCCTCGGCCGGCTGAGAGCAGAGCCACCTCGGTGTCACACGTATCTATGTGTCCCCCGCTCCGGGGGCTGTGCTGGGGGCTCCGGTCCCCCCCTCCCCCGCCGCTCCGTAAGTGCCTTTCCCTGTCTCCCGTGTCTGCTCCATCAATATTTGATCCCCGACAAACTGGAGCGGCCCCCCGGGGGGCGGCTCCGTGTGCCGGCAGAGCCCCTCCTGGGGATGGGGGGAGGGAGCCGGGGGGGGATGGACGGCACGGTACAGAGATGGGGGGGAGGATCCAAGGATGGGGTTTGGGGAGGGCAAGGGGGGTCCTGTGGGATGGAGATGGGGTCCAAGGATGATTGTGAAGGGGCTGGGGGCTGTTGGGGGATGGGGGGCTCCAAGAATTATTGCAGAGGGGTTGGGATGCTGTAGGGTGGGGGGGTCCCAAAGGTGATTGTGGAGGGGTTGGGGGGTGCTCCGGGATGGGGGAGGGCTTTTAGGGATGATTGTGGGGTGGGTGGGGGACACCCTGGTTGGAGGTTCAGGGGGGGGAGAGAGAAGGATCCGCAGTGCTGGGGTTGTCCCTGCCGGTGTGGGCTGGGGACAGGGACAGCCCCCCCGGGGAAGCAGCCTTACCCATCCGCAGGCTCTGCATCCCGGGCTCCAGCAGCATGGCCATGGCCTCGCCCTCTGCAAGACAAGGAGCAGGGCGATGGGACGAGTGTCCCTCTGCCCGGGGGTGCCGGCTGTCCCCTCACCCCCCCAAACCTCAGCCCGGCTAGGGCTGGCTGTGAACCGGTGCCAGACAGATGTGCTCCATGCAGATGTTGTCTGCCAGACCCCGTCCCACCGGCGCGGGGCCCACGCTCCAGGTTTTTATGGCTTCAAATTTAGGCTTGAAATTTAAATCTTCTGAATCAAAGCTCGTGAAATCCGGGGCCAGGCTCCCCGCGGGGTGGTGGCCACAGTGGCAGGAGGGGGGATGGCCACCAAGTGTCCTTTCCCCCTCCTGAGGGCCGCGAGTCAGCGCTGACCAGCTCCAAAGTGGGTAATAATTATGGATAATAATGAATAATAAGGCATAATCATGGAGCCAGGTCCCGAGCCTGGACAAAATGGGAGAGGGTCCAGATGTTGTGCAGACCCTTGGGCTCCGAGTGGTTGAAACCCCCCATCCCAGCACCACGGTCCCCAAGCTGCCACAAGCCCTGGCCACCTTTGTCCCTCCCTGCCTGTGGTCTCGGTGGGGTCCTGGCTGCTGGTGACAGCTCACCAGGGGGGCGAGGGGGCCTCCAGACCCTTGAGGGCTTTCAGGTGGTGGTTCCTCCCCGTGTGCTGGGGACCCTGGGACAGCCGGGAAATCTGGAGAAGCTTTGGGGCACCCGGGGAGGCTCAGGGGCACCCCCATGGTACCAACACATGGACACAAGTGGGGGGCTCCCTTGCACACGCCTGTGTCACCGAGAGCACTTGTGTTCCCCAGCTCGGTCCCCACGCAGGTCCCCAGGACCACGCACCCCGCTCATCCCCCAGGGACAGGGGCTGAAGCCCCCCAGATGCGGGGGGCCCCTACCCGAGGGTTCTGCGGGGCTGGGGGGGCCCCGGGCGGCGGTTTTGAGGCTTTTCCACCATTTCCGCCCGTGCCGGAGCTCAAGGAAACGGAGAAGGAAAAAAGTTTGGGATGGCCCCAGGCTGTGTTGTGGGGGGGCCCGGCCGGGGGGGGGACACTCGGGGGACTGGCAGGGCGGTGTCCTGGGGAGCTGGGGGTAGCCATGGGGGTGGGCTGCTGATGTGGAGGGGGATTCGTCCCCAATAGCCTCGTGTGGCGGGAGGGAGGGCTGGGGACATTCCCACCCCTCGATCCAACGGGAAAAGCTGCCTCCCCATGACTGTCCCCCCCGGCCCCAGCACCGTGGTGGGCACAGGCTGCTGGGATGTCGCTGGCACCGGCTGCCACAGCCCCTGCGGGGTGCTGGCATGTCGCGACATTGTCCCCACCGGTCACAGCCCTGTGTCCCACCCCACGATGGGACGCATAGGGAGGGAGCTCAGCAGAGCAATCCCCCCCTTCCCACCCCTCTCCTCGCAGGGGACAGACCCCCAGAGCCCTGACGCCCCCCACCCCCCTGCTGTCCCCAGACTTGGGGGATACCCCGGGTTGTCCCTGCTGGGCTGGGGAGGCGGCACCCGCGCCCCTGCCCAGGGACAAGCAGGGCGGTGGCGTGTCCCCACTGTCCCCACACCTCTGGCAGTGCCTCCCGCGGCCGCTTACCTCTGCGGGGAGGGGGACACACACAAGAGGACACAGTCTGGGGACCCCCCAGCTCCAGCCAACCCCTCCTGGCGCCGGCGCTGCGATGCCCCCCGGTTCCAGCCCGGGCTGCCCCCCGGCCCCCTGCTCGCCGCCTTCCTCTGCCTTCTTCTCCCAGCTCCTTCCTCCCCCGGCCGGCCCAGCCCGCGCCTCAAATTGCAATTCCAGCTGCAGATGTGGGAGCGGGAGGAGGAGGCAGGGCCAGAGCCAGAGCCAGAGCCAGAGCCGCCGCGAATGAAACCCAAACTCCCGAACTTGGCCCCGAATTCGCCTCCCCACTTCCCGAACCAGGGGACCACGGGCTGCCCGGGCGGATGGGGGGCAAGGACCGGGGTCCCAGAAATCCGAGGATAGGGATACTGATGGAGAAGGGGAGATTCCCCCCCCGTCTCTCCCGGCGCTGCCCCCCCCGTTAATTTGGTTTCTCTCGGTGTGTCCTCCCCCACCACACATTTCTCTCCCGGTTTTTGTCACTCTCTCCCTCTGACAGCCCCGTGCCCGGCTTTGCCTCCCGAGGGCTCCCTGACCCCCCGGCTGTCCATCTGTCTGTCCATTCACCCACCCTGCACTTCAGGGCCCCGTTTCTCCCATCCCTACAGGACCCTCCCCTCGAACTCTCCAGATGGGGGTCCCGGCTCTGGAAGCGGTGCCGGGGGGGTCCTGAGAGTCGGAGGCTTCCTCCTGGGGCTCCCAAAGGTCTCCCTGGCAAGAAGAAACCCACTGTGGAGGACTCAAAAACCCGGGCAGATCATTGGGGTCACGGAGATCACAGGATCATGGAAGGGTTTGGGTTGAAGGGAGCTCAGAGCTCCCCCAGTGCCCCCCCCTGCCATGGTCAGGGACATCTCCCACCAGCCCAGGGTGCTCCAAGCCCCATCCAACCTGGGCTGAGACACTTCAGGAGATCGTCGGGATCATTGAGGTCATCTGGATCTTTAGAATCGTTTGGGTCTTTGAGGTAACTGAGATAATGGGGGTCACCGGGATCACTGAGATCATTTGGGTCCCTGAGGTAACTGGGCTCATGTGGACCACTGAGACCATTTAGATCTTCGAGATAAATGAGATCGTTTGGGTCATTGAGATAATTTGGATCACGTGGATGGTTGTGATTATTTGGCTCTTTGAGATAATTGAAATCACTGAGATAAATTGGGTCATCTGGATCGCTGGGGTGATTGGGGTCATTTGGATCTTTGAGGTCACTGAGATCTCTGGGATCCTGTCCCCAGATCACGAAGCTCCTGCCCTGCAGCTCGGGGGGGGATGGGGAAGCTGCTGCTCTTCCTAAAAAACCTGCCAGACAGAAAACTAATTAAGATTTAGGAAATGAACAGGTACAGTGGATCCCGGCGGGGTCACCCAGCAGGTCCCAAACTGCTCTGGGGATGTTTGGTTTTTTTTTGGGGGGGGGGATCTGTGCTGCTGGAGGGGAAAGCTTGGGGGGGCTGTTAGGACAGTCCCAGGGGACACCGAGCTACGGGCAGGACCAGGAGCAGGTCCTGCTGGGTGCTGGTTGTACTGGGACTGTACTGGGGTTGTACTGGTCTGTAGTGGGGCTGTACTGGGTGAAGGTGGCCAGAGCAGGGTGGTCTCAGCCCCCTCCCGGACCAGGACAGGTTCCGGAGGGTGGAGGGGAAGCGGTGGGTGGGGGGGCCGGGCCGGGGGGGCCCCGCCCGTGTTTGCTGCCCTGGCAGCCGCTCAAGGGATGAGGTCGCGCTTTCCCTTTCCGGGAATTGAGGCAAACCCAGGGAAATGCCGGGACAGGACAGGACAGGACGCCCGGGAGGGGAATGAGGAACGGGGCTGGGAAGGGAATAAACCCCTGGGTGTGTGCCCCCCCTCTGTGCACCCCCTCCCCAGCCCCCTGGGAACTGAGGCAGCTTGGGAGGAATTATCAGATCATGGAATCATGGCATGGGTTGGGGTGGAGGGACCTTAAAGCCCCCCCAGTGCCACCCCTGCCATGGTCAGGGACACCTCCCACAGCCCAGGGTGCTCCAAGCCCCATCCAACCTTCAGCACCGCCAGGGATGGGGCAGCCACAGCTTCTGGGGGCAACCTGGGGCTCAGCACCCTCACCCCAAAGATTTTCTCCCTCCCTGCCCAAGATCTCCTCTCCATCTCCCCTCTCCCAGCTGCAAACCCTTCCCCCTCATCCCATCCCTCCAGGCCCTTGTCCCAAGTCCCTCCCCAGCTTTCCTGGAGCCCCTTCAGGCACTGGAAGGTGCTCTGAGGTCTCTCCATTGGATTCTTTTCTTCTCCAGGCTGAACACCCCCAACTCTCTCGGCTTCACAGGCAATCTTCATCACCCTCATCACCATTTCCATCACCATGGATCTAGCTGGGCCTCTGTGTCCCAGAAGGCAAGAGCAACCTCAGGATCCCAGCGGGGATGGGTCAGGGGTGGCCGAGCCCCTCCCTGGCTTTTCACACCCTGGGGGATGATGTGTTCTTATCTAAACCTCATCTCCTGGCCCATCTCAGTCCCATCTCATGGCCCATTTCTCCAGCTCCATCCCTGCCCCGCGGGGGGGGGACACAAGTGCCAGCGGTGCCATGTCATATCACATTTCATTGTACTTTATTGCTCATCGTGTCACAGCAATAATTTAAGTCCCTTTCCTTGTCTGGGGTAGCAGCAAACCCTGGGACTAATGAAGCGTCTGGGATCAGTGACTCGAAATGCTTAAAACACTTCAGCCCAGCAGATCTGAAATTTAAAAGTCACATTTGTGCATTTGAAATTGATTTTTCACTTGAAAGCTCATTTTGCTTCTACATATGTGAACGCTAAAATCTCCTGGAGATGTTGAACCTGACCCAAAACCTTTCCTTCCAGTCAAGCAACAGCTCAGCTCAAACTTCTCCCACAGTCCAGGAACTGGTGGGACCTTCTGGAGCTGCTGGGTTCAGCTGGGTCTCTGCAGGGCTCTGTCCCTGGGCTCAGCACCCACAGAGCTCCCCTCTCCTCTGGCTCCTGCCCCCCACCTTTCTCTGGGCCTCATGGACACTTGTCCCCAGCTCTGCACCCCACCAGCAGCTCCCATCTCCATCCCATCATCTCCATCCCATCCCATCCCATCTCACAGGCTGTTACAGAAGGTTAGGGGCTGGAAGGAACCTCTGGAGATCATTGAGCATCTCATTGCATCCTACCCCACCCCATCTGATTTATTCTCATCCCATCTCCATCCCCACTCCACTCCATCTCACCCTATCCCATCCCATTCCATCTCCATCTCCCCCACCCCAGCCCCTGACCCACATCTCTCCTCCTCAAGCTTCCTCCTCTCTCCCCACACTGTTAGGGTCAGCACAAGCACCCCCAGATCCAGATCCAGGGGGGCTGGGACATCCCCCAGATGGGCTGCACCCTCCCTTTTCAGCCCCCCCCATCCCACGGCCAGAGCTGGGGCCAGGGGGGTGGTCAGGCTGGGGCTGGGGGGTGGTCAGGCTGGGGCTGGGGGGTGGTCAGGCTGGGGCTGGGGGGTGGTCAGGCTGGGGCCAGGGGGGTGGTCAGGCTGGGGCTGGGGGGTGGTCAGGCTGGGGCTGGGGGGTGGTGCTCACACCGGGGGCCTCACACCTTCCCCACTGCCAAAAATAATATTTATTCCTTCAGTGTGAGCAGCTGGGCCGGGTTCCCAGGGCTGGGTGACCCTGGGGGGGCACTGGGCCCCTGGGGGGGCAGGGTGGGAATCCTGGCTGTGAGCCTCAGCAGGCTCCGGGGGACGGGGGGGTCTTTGGGGAGGGGTTAAACAACTGCCCACCCCCCCGGCACCCCCAGCACATTCCAGCACGAAGGAATCCAGATGTTGGCCGGAGCAAACTGGGGGGGTGGGGTGTGTGTCCTCGGTGCAATGCGGGGGTGTCCCCCCCCTCTGGGCCACCCCATGAGGGGGTCCCCAGCTTTTGACTTCGAGCAGGGAGGAAAAAGGGTCTGGGGGCTGCCCCAGCCCTTGTATCCCCCCAGGATTTTCCCCCAGCGCTTCCCGACCCCCCCAGGGCAAAGCTCTGTGTTGACTCAGGTGGCAGCTCCCGGCGCGGTGTCCCCATGTCACCAGGGAGGTGTCGCCGGGCTTGGCTGCTGTTCCCCGGGTTATTTATTGAATTTGCTCGTATAAATTATTTGATCCCCTCCCTCCTCCCCCCTTCCATCCACAGACCCACTCAGGTTTTGGTTTGGTTTGTGGTGTTTTTTGGGGGGCATTTCTCCCCCATTCTCAGCAACATTTTGGGGGTCCAGTCATGCGGGGGGTGGGGTAGGAAAGGGCTGATCTCTGTTCAGCTTTTCCCTCCCGTGCTCTCCTCTCCCACACCCCAGATTCCTGGGATGCTCCGGTGGCTCCCACCCCCCAGCCCACATTCCTCCCACTCCTCCCAGAGCCTCCACACCCCCCACCCCTCCCCACATCTCCTGGGGTGGTGGCCAAGGAGAGGAGAAAAGCTCCAGGGAGACCTCAGAGCACCTTCCAGTGCCTGGAGGGGCTCCAGGAAAGCTGGGGAGGGACTTGGGACAAGGGCCTGGAGGGATGGGATGAGGGGGAAGGGTTTGGAGCTGGGAGAGGGGAGATGGAGATGAGATCTTGGGCAGGGAGGGAGAAATTCTTTGGGGTGAGGGTGCTGAGCCCCAGGGTGCCCCCAGAAGCTGTGGCTGCCCCATCCCTGGCAGTGTTGAAGGTTGGATGGGGCTTGGAGCACCCTGGGCTGTGGGAGGTGTCCCTGACCATGGCAGGGGGGGCACTGGGGGAGCTCTGAGCTCCATCCCAAACCACGCTGTAATTCCATGAAAATGCAGCTGGACTCATGGGGAGCTTTGTCCCCAAGACACTGCTTGTCCCCAGGCTGGGTGCAGGGCAGGGCCTTGGTTGTCCTGTTGCACTTTCACTGATTTCTCTCCTCGCCTTCATCTCTTCCAGCTGCCCCAGAAGGTTCCCCTTTGCTGGTGGCCACCACCCTGCAGGACTCTGTCTTGGGACCTGGAAAGAGGAACTGGGATGTGGCTGTGCCCGGGGGGGAGCAGGCAGCTCGGTGTGATCCAGCTCCTGGGGACACTCAGCTGGTGTCACCCACCTGGGAACACCCGCAGGTCCCTGCAGCTTGGCTGGGTGGGGGGCAGGGGGGGTGCAATCTGTGAGTGATCAGGGAAATCATGGAATGGTTTTGGGAGGAAAAGCCCCCAAGGCCACCCCCACCCCATGTCCCTCATCCCCACACCCCCAGGCTCTGAAACCCCTCCAGGGATGATGGGGACTCCAGCCCTGCCCTGGGCAGCCTGGGCCAGGCCCTGACAACCCTTTCCAGGGAGAAATTGTTCCCCAGCTCCAACCTAAACCTCCCCTGGCACAACTTGAGTTGTGCCCAAAGTTCCTCTTGTCCCATCCCCTGTTCCTGGGGAGCAGAGCCCGACTCCCCCCTCTCTGTGTCCCTTTGTCAGGAGCCACCATCTCAGGCACCAGGGCAGAGAAGAGCTCCCCAGCTCTGCCTCCATCCTGCCCGAGACCCCCAGCAGGAGAATCCCACCCCATCCGTGCAGGACCAGGCTCTGAGAGGGTCCCTGGAGGGTGGGGGGGTCACATCCAGACCCAGCAGCACCCAAATCAGGAGTGGGGACAGCAGTGCCCAGCACTGGGCTGTGCATCTGCTCCTGCCAGAGGGTCGGAAAGGGAAGTGGAGGCTGAGGAAGGTCAAGCTGTGCCTCCTCGGGACCAGATGGGCACCCCAGCCCTTTGCAGAAGCCCTGGCACCCACCAGCTGGAGCCCAGATGCCTCTGGGACCCATTTCCCACCCTGTCCTGCTGACTTGGCATTCACCAGGGCACAGCTGGGGAGAGGACCTGGGGACATTGCACTGGGTCCTTCGGGGGGGTTCCCACAGTCCCAAGCCCACGTACCTGGGGTCAGGCAGTGCCAGCCTCACCCAGGCCACCACCACAGTCTCTTTATTTTAGGACCAGGCGCCCATGGCAGAGGCAGCATTCGGGTCATGTCCCCAAACCAGCCAGAGCCCAGAGGGGTCACTTTGCTCTGGGTTGCTCCTCATTTAGGTTCTTCTTGAAAACCCAAATGGATGATGCCCCAGTGCAACCCCCGTGGGCTTGGCCAGGTGGTCCCTGGTCCTTGGTGCCCAGCCAGGACCCCCCTTTGGTGGGGCTCTGAGGGTCCTCTCCTCCCTTTGGAAATGCTGCAGTGAAACCTCTCCCAGTTAGCAGCCAGGATGGAGTCTGGGGGTGACAGGATGGCCCAGGGAGGACTTGGGGACATTGCTGTCCCCACAGGCTCCTGCACTGGGTCTCCTGGCTCCACAGCTCTGGGCAGGGGGGGTCCCAGCAGGGGGCTGCAAAAACCTCCTGTGGGAACCCCAAACTTCCCCAAATCAGGAAAAGAGAGAAATAGCTGACAGTGCCAGAAGATCTCAAACCACTTCCGAAAAGCAGGACCAAGACCCAAACAGGGAAGTGGCCACGGGTTGGGGCTCCCCACTCACCCCCCCAGCCCCCACCAGATAAAAACCACTGCTGGGACAGTGGGGACCACGACTCCCTCCAGGGACATCAGGGCTGGGGACCCCGTCCTGGCATTCCCAGGTAATGTCACCGGTCCCTGGGATGGGGACACCTGGGGACCAGCCCTGGGGGTCACCCCGTGGGGCTGGGATGCACTGGGGGGGCTGCGGGGTGGTCCATGGTGTGGCTTGTGGGGTGAGGGGTGTGGGGGTGAGGGATACCAGCAGTGAGAGCATCTCAGGGGGTTGAGCCTCACCTGAATTCTGCTGGGCCCAGGGAAGCCTCCCAGGTACCTCCAGGTTGGGGGCCCAGGCTCAGGGCTGAGTTTGGAGCTGGGGACACACCAGACCCCCACCCACTGGCTTGAGCATCCCTCACCCCTTGGGGTGCTCCCCTGGTCCCCATCTCCATCACCCTCTGGGTTGGGATGTGGTGGAGTCCAAAGGAAGCAGCCCCAGATGCTTCCCCTCTCCACACTCAGCTCCAGTCTCCCCAGTTTGGCACCAACAGGTTCATTTTCTTCAAAGCCTGATGAAATTTGTGACCTCCTCAGTTCTCCCTGGACCCTCGTGGGGAATTTGCTGCCTGGCCCTGGTGGCAGCTGAGGTGGGGCAGCTGGAACGTGGCCGTGGGTGCAGAGGACCCGGGACAACCCCAGGTAGTTCCCTTTCCCCCGTTTGACACCAAAATGCTCTTGCCCAGCTCCAGTGCGTGTGGGGGGGCACAGGGGGTTTGGGGAGAAATCTTCACAAATGGGTTAATTTGGTGATGCTGAGAGGCAGCAAGGTCCCACCAGCACCTGCTGTGTCCCCCAACCACTGCAGTGTCCCCGTCCTGCCCTGAGGGTCCTTGTCCTACCCTGGGGGTCCCCATCCTGCCCCGAGGGTCCCTTCGAGGCCCAGAAACCGAAACCAGGCGATGGGGCAGAAGAAACGAAACCGGTAGTGGGGGTGGGAAGGGTCCGGGGCTGAGCCCGCGGTTCCTCCCTCCTCTGCCCCCCGGTTCCCCTTCCCGGGATCCCGGTGCCGTTTCGGCTCTTGTCTCGGTCCCGGGGGAAGCTTTGGGGTCCCAGTCCCGCCCTCCCCGCATCCCTGCGCACAGCAAACTCAAAGCAGATGTGGGGAAAAAAAATCCAAACCCAAACAAATCAGGTGCTGGGGAATGGAGGAGGGGGCGGAACGGGGCTGGGAGGAGGGGGCTGAGCCTCTGAGGGACAGAGCTGCGAGTGGAAATGAACCCATCGGGGAAAATCAGCCAGAAACAAAAAGCTGACTTAGTGCAGAATAGAGTTTTTCCTTTCCTTTCCTTTCCTTTCCTTTCCTTTCCTTTCCTTTCCTTTCCTTTCCTTTCCTTTCCTTTCCTTTCCTTTCCTTTCCTTTCCTTTCCTTTCCTTTCCTTTCCTTTCCTTTCCTTTCCTTTCCTTTCCTTTCCTTTCCTTTCCTTTCCTTTCCTTTCCTTTTCCTTTTCCTTTTCCTTTTCCTTTTCCACCTCCAGGCTCTGCTCTTTAAACCTCCTGGAAGTGTCCAGGGTGCCCCCCTTCACCCCCACTCAGGATCCATCCCGTGGAGCCTTGCTTGGGACATCTCCCACTGCTTCTCCTTGCCAGGGTCCCCTCTGCCCAGCACCGACCTTGGGGACACCCCAGGGACCCCCAGCAGCACCCAGGGGCTGCCATGCACCTCTCCTGCTGGCTTGTCCTCCTGGCCAGCCTTGTCCCACCAGGTATGGTGCCACCCGTGTCTCCAGCCCCAGCTGGGTGTCCCCATTGTCACCAGGAGGGGTGGGAGTGGGAAGGGAATGGCCCGTGCCCGGGGGACAGGCAGGACAAGCCATGGGGTCCCCCAGGGTGGTCCCAGCTCTCCATGGAACAGCTCTGGGGGGACTTGGGGGACACCAGAGGTTCCTGGTGAGGAACCAGCAGTGCAGGGGCAGTGCCCGGGGGTCAGCTGGCAGTGGCCACTTGTCCCCTTCCCCATGGGGTTGGGATCTGGGATGGGGATGGCATGTCCCCCCCCTGAGCCCTCTGCCCTCCCACACAGCCCAGGGCTCCTGGGGGGTGCTCTACCCCGAGTCTGTGCAGGGTCTCAGCACCTCCTGCCTGGTCATCCCCTGCACCCTGAGCTACCCCTCCACCGTCAGGGCCACCAGAGGCATCCTGGCCATCTGGTACAAGGATTATGAGGGACAGAAGACCCTGGTCTACCACTCGGGGGGCGAGAATGTGGATGCCCACTTCTCGGGACGTGCCAGCCTGGTGGGACAGCCCTCTGCCAGGAAATGCAGCCTGATGCTGAGCGGGGTGACACCGGAGGACAGCGGGCCCTACAGGTTCCGCTTCGAGATCCTCGAGGAGGACCGCTGGTCAGCAGAGAGGGACGTGGTGCTGAGGGTCTCAGGTGGGTACAGAGCTGAGACCCCCACATCCCAGCCCTGCCCACCCCCCATGGACATCAGCAAATCAGAGAATCCCAGGATGGTTTGGGGTGGAGGGAGCTCAAAGCCCCCCAGTGCCACCCCTGCCATGGTCAGGGACCCCTCCCACAGCCCAGGGTGCTCCCAGCCCCATCCAGCCTTCAGCACTGCCAGGGATGGGGCAGCCACAGCTTCTGGGGGCAACCTGGGGCTCAGCACCCTCCCTGAATTTCTCCCCAAGATCTCCTCTCCATCTCCCCTCTCCCACTCTCTCCAGACACCATGGAGGAGCCGAGGGTCAGTGCCAGCCAGGAGTACACGGAGGGACAAACATCCACCTTGGAGTGCTTCACCCCCTACTTCTGCCCAGACTCCTTCTCCCTGCGCTGGGTGGGCCACGACCCAGAGGTCTCAAGGGTGTCCAGTGAGGTCCAGTTGGACACGAATGGGGTTGGCCACCACCTGAACCTCACCACCTCCTTCTCCTGGAAGGACCACTCCAAAAAGCTGCTCTGTGAACTTTCTTACAACTCCAGGAAGGCAACCAGGGAGGTTGTCCTGCGGGTGAGACGTACGTGGGGCAGCTCTGCACCACCTCCCTCCTGGTGTCCTTTGCCAAAACCTGGGGTCCTCTTGCTTCCTCCTCCCTCTGCTCTTCCTCCCCATGGCCAGAGTGAGCATCAGTTCCATGACCACCTCTGGTGGCCACCTCCTGGCCCCCCCCCTCTGCTGTGGCAGCTTTGCCCCCATTCCCAGCTCCCCTTTTCCTGACCCTCCCGTACCAACCCCAGGACGGGTGGGATGGTGGCAGCATCTGGTGGGTCCTGCCCACCCGTGTCCATCTGTCCCCCCCAGACTCCCCGAAGGACACCCGGGTGTCGGTCACCCCCTCGACACAGCACATCCAGGAGGGGGACACGGTGTCCCTCACCTGTCAGGTGAGCAGCAGCTACCCCCAGGTCTTGGGGTACAGCTGGTACAAGGATGGGGTGTCCCTGGGCAGCCAGCAGGTCCTGACCCTGCGGGACGTGGGCCACGAAGACTATGGGCAGTACCACTGTGAAGCCCAGAACGCCGTGGGGACTGGCACGGCACCCGCTGTCACCCTCTACATCTTCTGTAAGTGCCCAGGGCATCGCTGGAGGGTCCCTGGCAGAGGGATGGAGGTCAGCCAGGGGGGTGGGTGAGGGCTGGCGGGGAGGTGGCTGGGTCTGGCTGGAGATCCAGGGGTCCCCAGCAGCAGAAGGAGATGGAACTGATGGAGCAGGTCCAGAGGAGGCCCTGGAGCTGCTGGGAGGGAGCTGAGGAGCCAGGCTGAGAGAGCTGGGGGGGTTCAGCCTGGAGAAGGGCAGGTTGAGGGGAAACCTGATTTCTCCTGCCTGGGAGACCATCTTCATCCCATTCCCATCCTGGGCAGCTGCAGAGATCTCGGTGAGCCCCGCGGCTGAGGTGCAGGAGGGGACGGCCACCACCTTGTCCTGCAACGTCCCCGGCAGGGAGGGACAGACCTTCAACTACACCTGGTACAAGAACGGGGTCTGGCTGGGGGAGGCTCTCACTCACACCCTCCGCTTCCCACACATCGCTGCCAGTGACGCCGGATCCTACTCCTGCGAGGTGACCTCTGCCCAAGGCAGTGACAGGGACATGTCCCACAGCATCAGCCTCAGCGTGGCCTGTGAGTGCTGGGGGGCTCAGCCCTCCTGGGCAGGAGTGGGGGGATGGTTGGGGGTCTGGGCAGTCGGGATCCATGGGCTGAGGACAGCTGTCTGGTGTTCAACAAGGACGAGGGCCAGGTCCTAAGCTTGGGCAGGTGGAAAGTGCCTGGGGGAAAGAGGAGCTTCTCCTAAAGGGGTGTCAGGCCCTGGCCCAGGAGTCCCCATCATCCCTGGAGGGGTTTCAGAGCCCTGGAGATGTGGTGCTGAGGGACACAGGGTGGTGGTGGCTTTGGCAGTGCTGGGGGAAGGGTTGAACTCCATGATCCTAAAAGGTTTTTCCAACCAAACCAGTGTGATGGGTGAGTTCTAAGTGGCTGTAAATGCAGCAGTTCCAGGTGATGAGGCACCTGGACATTTCAGGTCCTGTTAGGTGGGATCTGTGGCAGTGGGGACCTCTCCATCCGTGGCAGCCTCTCCCACTCCTCCACAGAGCTGCTGCACCCCAGGAACTGGTGGGAGGCTCCAAGCCCCGGAGCCAGTGACAGCTCAGTGGGGGACAGGGACCCTCCAGTGTCCCTCCTGCAGACATGGGCTGCACCACCAGCACCTCCTCAGCTGAAGTGTCCTCTCCTCCCTCCCACAGACCCCCCCCGGACCCCCACCCTCACCCTCTTCCAGGAGACACAGGGTGGCAGGGTGGCCATCATCCACTGTGCCGTGGACAGCCACCCCGTGGCCACCATGGCCCTTTACCACCGTGGCACCTTGCTGGCCACCAGTGGCTGGCAGGTGGCCCCAGGCCAGCGGGTGAGCGTCACCACCAGCCACAACGCTCTGCGGGTGGAGATCCGTGGCGTGGGGCCACAGGACGGGGGTGACTACCACTGCATGGCCACCAACACCCACGGCAACGCCACTGCCACCAAGGGCTTCGTCATCCGTGGTGAGTCCCCAGCTCCTGCACCTCGGCCCCCCTGGGGCTATCGGGGAGGATTTTGAGGTGGCCACGCAGCCCTGCAGAGCCCGTGTGTCCCCAGGGGGCATCGATGTCTGGGTTGGCAGTGCCTCCTGCAGAGCTGGAGCTGATGCTCCTCCAGCCTGGTCCTTCCTGTCCCCACCAGGACCAGGAGCTGGGCTCACAGTGGGGTCTGGCTCCTCCTGCTCCCACCTCCAACGCTCTGCAGCCCACGGCTCCCCCAGCCTTGGTTGGAGGTGACAGAGGCAGCAGCCATGGAAAAGGAGGAGAGGGAACCCCCCAAATACATGTTCCAGAAGAAACCCCTTAGGATGGTTCAAGGAAACCAAAAATGAGCCTCAGGGCTCAGAAAAATAAAATAAACCCGATCTGGGTGGCCCAGAGGTGGTTGGGCTCCATCTCAAGTTGGCCAAGATGCCTCTAGCCCACCTGGGTTGTGGTGGCCCTGGCAGTGCTGGGTTACTGGGTTACTCCAGGACCTCCCAGGTGGTTTCGAGGCCCAGCCATGGGGTGCTGCTCTGATTCTCTTTGTGGCAGAGGTTTTTATCCATGATTCCCCTCTCCCACCCTGCCCCCAGCCACAGAGCTCCTGGTCCAGCCCTCGGCGGAGGTGCAGGAGGGAGCAGACGTCACCCTGAGCTGCCTGGGGGTGGGGGGCTTGGGGACCCTCTACACCTGGTACCGGAACAGCAAATGGCTGCGGGACACCCACACCCCCACCCTGCACTTCCCCTCCATCCACCCCCGGGACGCCGGAGCCTTCCAGTGCCGGAGCAGCAACAGCAGTGACATCTCCATCCCTGTGCCCCTCCGTGTCCTCTGTGAGTGCTGCTGGGGACAACCAGGGCTGTCCTGCCTCTGGGGTGGGTGGTCCTGCTGGGAAAGCCCCTCTGCTGCTCCCCTCCTCCCCCAGGTGTCCTCCATCCCTGCCAAGGAGCTCCTGGGCAGAAATGTGGAATTCCCTCTGCAGGAGAAGCTGGGGAGGGGAAATTTGGAGAAATCCCCAAATTCTCAGAGTTCCCAAGTGTCCTGTGATGTTAAATCCCATCTATCCTGTGCCACTGTCCTGGGGCCTGGAGGGATGGGATGAGGGGGAAGGGTTTCCAGCTGCAAGAGGGGAGATGGAGGAGATGTTAAGAAGAAATTCTTTGGGGTGAGGGTGCTGAGGTTGCCCAGGTTGCCCAGAGAAGCTGTGGCTGCCCCATCCCTGGCAGTGTTGGGATCCTGGGGTCCTCCTGGCCGCAGGGATCCATAATGTTCTCACCAGAGGAGTCTTCTCCCTGCAGTCCCACCCAGGCCACCAGTGCTGAGCTATTTCCTGGAGACCCAGGGTGGGCGCTTGGGCATCATCCACTGCACGGCTGAGAGTGACCCCGAGGCCAACCTCACCCTCTGGAGAGGAGAAGCCATCATCGCCTGCACGGGGGGCTGCTCCCCAGCCCCCAGCCCCAGGCTCCAGGTCAGCTGGTCCTACAACAGCCTGAAGCTGGAGATCCAGGAGGTGGTGCTGGAGGATGAGGGGACCTACGTGTGCCAGGCTGGGAACCCACAGGGCAGTGCCAGCTCCTCCTTGGACCTCAGAGCTGAGAGTGAGTCTGGGGTGGCCATTCCCAACCCCACAGCCTTGGGAATCCCCGGGACAGGGGATGCCAGGGAAGGAGGCAAGCTCACCCAGTGTCTGTCCCCAGAGAGGGGGGGAGAGTGGGGTTAAAGTGGGGGCAGCTCCAGGATGCCTCTGGTGGGTTTGGGGGGTTCCCCCATGACCACGGCAAGAGCTCCAACTCCTGGTGGGGATCCACTGGGGACCCATTGCCCATCCCTGCCCACGGGCTCCATCATCCCAGGGCTGGTGAGGCCACGGGGAGGCTGCTGCCTCCTCACCTTCTCCTGGAATAGCCACAAAGCCCCTCACCAGCCAGCTGGCCTCGGGAAGGGGTTGATAGCCCAGCTGAGGTGACAGTGGCCATCATGGCCAAGCTGACCTTTGCCTCCTGCCTGCAGCTGCTGGAATCTCCGTGGCTCCGTCCAGCCAGGTCCTGGAGGGCCAAGTGGCCAACCTGAGCTGCTGGCTGCACAGCCAGGCCCCGGTGCTGCCCAACATCACCTGGTACCACAACGGGCACCAGCTGGCCCGGGGCTCAGCCACCACCCTGGTGTTCCAGGCAGTGTCCAGGGAGGACGCAGGGCTCTACCACTGCAGGGCCAGCACCCCCAGCACCACCCGCAGCTCCCCCAGCATCACCCTGGATGTGCTCTGTACGTAGGGGGTGCTGCAGGAGGGGCTCTGGGGCTCACCCATGGGTATTGTGGCTTCTGTTGGTCAGTCTGGAGAGGAGAAAAGCTCCAGGGAGACCTCAGAGCACCTTCCAGTGCCTGAAGGGGCTCCAGGAAAGCTGGGGAGGGACTTGGGACAAGGGCCTGGAGGGATGGGATGAGGGGGAAGGGTTTCCAGCTGCAAGAGGGGAGATGGAGAGGAGATCTTGGGTAGGGAGGGAGAAATTGTTTGGTGTGAGGGTGCTGAGCCCCAGGGTGCCCCCAGAAGCTGTGGCTGCCCCATCCCTGGCAGTGTTGAAGGTTGGATGGGGCTTGGAGCACCTGTGCTGTGGGAGGTGTCCCTGACCATGGCAGAGGTGGCACTGGGGGAGCTCTGGGGTCCCTTCAGCCCATCCTGTCAGCTGGCAGGGATGGATAAAGTTTGGTTTCATTCGAGGGCCTCTGTATGGCCATCCTCCTTGTCCTCGTCCTCCTCCTCCTTCTCCCCCTGCTCTCTCATTCCCTCTTCCCACAGACCCCCCCCGAGACCCTCTCCTGACGTCCTTCCTGGAGACAGAGAGTGGCCACTTGGCCATCTTCCAGTGCTCAGTGGCAAGCAACCCTCCCGCCCAGCTAGCCTTGCACCGGGGCGAGGAGCTGGTGGCCACCAGCACCATGGGGACAGGCCCAAGGGTCAGCATCACGGCTGTCCCCAACACCCTCAGGGTGGAGCTGAGGGAGGTGACCCCAGCAGACGAAGGCAGCTACAGCTGCACGGCCACCAACGCACATGGCACGGCGACACAACGCCTGTTCTTCCGTGTGCCAGGTGGGTGGTGGTGGCAACTGGGGGGGAGAGGGTCTGGGTGATGGTGGAAGTGGGTGGTGGGGAAGGGAGAGGGTCCTGGAGCAAGGCAGCAGCTGAGTTACCTGGTGGATGAGCAGGAATCCTAGAGTAAAATCCCATTTTTGTTGGGAATTCACTTCTGGGGCTAGTAGATCCAAGCGTGCCCAGACCCATGGAGGTGTCCCCAGGGGAGCCAGGGCCACCCCTCTGAGCTGGTGCCATCATCTCTCTGTGTCCCAGCTGCCCGGGTCCTGGTGTCACCATCGGTGGAGGTGCTGGAAGGAGATGATGTCACACTGACGTGCCAGGTGGCCGAGGGGACACAGGGTGGCACCAACTACACCTGGTACCGGAACAGCCACTGGGTCTGGCAGAGCTGGGAGAACATCCTGGCCCTGCCCCACATCTCCAGCACCGCTGCTGGCGCCTACCAGTGCCGGGCCCATGGTCCTGCAGGGACCAGCCTGTCCCCAGCTGTCACCCTGGGAGTCTCCTGTGAGCTGGAATCTCCTGGGAATGGAGGCGGGGGAGTGGGATGGGATGGGGTGGGGTGGGGTGGGGTGGGGTGGGATGGGATGGGATGGGGTGGGGTGGGATGGGATGGGATGGGATGGGATGGGGTGGGGTGGGATGGGGTGGGATGGGATGGATGGGGTGGGATGGGGTGGGGTGGGATGGGATGGGGTGGGATGGGGTGGGGTGGGATGGGATGGGATGGGGTGGGATGGGGTGGGGTGGGATGGGATGGGATGGGTGGGATGGGGTGGGGTGGGATGGGATGGGATGGGGTGGGATGGGATGGGATGGGATGGGATGGGATGGGATGGGATGGGATGGGGTGGGGTGGGATGGGATGGGATGGGATGGGGTGGGGTGGGATGGTGTGCAATGAGGATTTGAAGGGTGATAGAACCCAGACCCAGGGGGAACAGGAGCACTCCAGGCTGGACCTGGGGCCAGGCCACCCATCCCTCAGGGTCTCCAGCTCTGCCTTACCCTTGGTGTCACACTGTCCCCTACAGACCCCCCCCGGCCCCCAGAGTTGACTTTCTTTGTGGAGCCCCCCGAGGGGACTCGGGGTGTCCTGCAGTGCTCAGTGGACAGCAGCCCCCCGGCCCAGTTGTCTCTCTTCAAGGACCAGGTGCTGGTGGCCACCACGGCACTGCCCCAGCCCCCTGCCCCACCTCGGCTTGGTGTCACCTTGGCCACCAACGCCCTGCGGGTCACTGTCAGCCCTGTCCTGCTGGAGGATGAGGGTGGGTACCTCTGCACCGCCCACAACCCCCACGGCAACGCCAGCACCCACGGAACCTTCACGGCAGGCGGTGAGCGAGGGCAGGGCTGGGATGGGGACAGGCAGGGGACGGGCAGGGTCCCACCGCCCTCCATCGCCACCTGACCGTCCCTTCCTTCCTCTCCCACCCCAGCGACCAGGCTCTGGATCTCCCCGTCCCCCGATGTCCGGGAAGGTGACAACGTCACCCTGACCTGCTCGGTGGCCAGCGGTGCCGAGGAGGTGCTGAGCTACAGCTGGTACAGGAACAGGGTCTGGATCAGCACCACCCCCAGCCCCGTGCTCCCCCTCCCCAGCGTTGCTGCCGCCGATGCCGCTTCCTATCACTGCGCGGTGAGGACCCCGGCCCGGACCCGCAGCTCCGCCCCCACCACCCTCAGCGTCCTCTGTGAGTCCCCGTGGGGGGGATTCACACCCTCTGGGGGGGTCCCTGGCACCCGCCCACCCGTCCCTTCAGCCCTTCATACCGCCCTCCCTCCCATCCATCCATCCATCCATCCATCCATCCCCCCCTCTATCCCACCTCCTGTGTCCCGCCTCCTACACCCGCATCCCGTTTTCCAAGCCCCTCATCCCACGGCCTGGCTGGAGCTGCCCCAAGCGGTGTGGTCAGGCCAGAGCTCAGGGAGTGGCACTGGGACGTGGTTTGGGTGTTGCTTTGGACCCTGGGGATGCCGAGGACAGAGGCAGCTCCCGAGCTGGAGGACATTCCTGCTCCCCAAGATGCTCCTGATCCCACACTTCTTTTCTCCCCTTTCCCTCCCGCAGATCCCCCCCGCAACCTGGAGCTGAAGACTTTCCAGGAGAGCAGCGATGGGACCGCAGTCATCCTCCTCTGCTCGGTGGACAGCAACCCCCCGTCCCAGCTCACCCTGCTCAGGGGGGGGCAGCCGGTGGCCTCCAGCCCCCCGCCGGGAGGTGACCACCCCGGGGGGAGCACCCACCTCACCCCAGCACCCAACGCCCTGAGGCTGGAGCTCCAGGAGGCATCCCAGGAGGATGAGGGGGAGTACGAGTGCCGGGCCAGCAGCCCCCTGGGCAGCACCCACGCGTCCCTGCCTCTCCGTGTGCTGGGTGAGGGGGGGGAAGGGGAGGAGGGGCTGGGGACCCCCTGGCCTGGCTGGGGGGTGGGCATGGCACAAATCAGTCTTGCTGTTGGGGAGCAGAGTGTCACTGGGGGGGTCCAGAGGGGGTGAGGTGGGGTCGGTGCCCACCCAAGGGGTCCCACCCGCCCAGGGGGTCCCACTATCGCACTCCCCTAAAATGGGACACCCCCCAGCCCCCCCGCCTTGCTGTCCCTAGCTGTCAGGGTGGTGATGAGGCCCTCCGCCGAGGTGACAGAGGGGACAGAGGTGACACTGACGTGCCGAGCCCCGGGTGCCCCCCCGGGGACCCTCTACAGCTGGTTCAAGGATGGGCAGTGGCTGGGGGAGGGTCCCGACCCCTCCCTCGCCCTTCCCGCCACCCGGCGCACGGACGCGGGGGTCTACGGCTGCCAAGTGGGGAGGGGGCTGCTCCGAGCTCCCCCCGCCGCCCTCAGGGTACTCTGTGAGTGAGGGGGGCTGTGGGTTTTTTTGGGGAGGGTGTCCAGGGCATCCCCCTGTCACCGTGGCAGCGGTCGGCAGGACGGTCTATGTCGCCACCTGGTGACATCCCGCGACAGGACCGCGATGAAGGGGGGTACGAGGGGTCCCAAATGCTCCCTCACTCCTTCCCCCAGCTATTCAGCAAACCTTCCCGCACCCCACAACCCCCCCAGCTCTCCCGGGGGGTGGTGGCTGTGTGACCCGCGGTCCCTGTCCCTGCAGATGCCCCCCAGGACCTCTCCTTCACCTCCCTGCTGGACCCCCGGGGGGGGCACCGAGCCCTCCTGCTCTGCACCGTCGACAGCGACCCCCCCTCCCAGCTTACCCTGCACCGGGGGGACGGGGGACCCCCCCTGGCCTCCAGCCGCGGCTCGGCCGACCCCCACCTTACTGTCCAGGCGACCCCCAACACCCTGCGGGTGGGGCTGGGGGCTCCGAGGGGGTGGAAGGGGGGGGTCTATATCTGCAGGGCCAACAACAGCCAGGGCAGTGTGGCTGAGACCCTCCACCTGCAGCCCCCAGGTGAGGGGGGCTCTGGGGGTTCTCCCCTGAGATCAGGGCTCTCCAGAGCCTCTCGGGGGGATGTGTGAGTGTGGGGTGGGGTTCCCCTGTGCCACCCCGTCTCCCCTCCTCCTCCTCAGGCGTCACGGTGACAGTTGAGCCCTCGCCAGAAGTCCCCGAAGGCACCAGGGTCACCATCACCTGCTGGGCTGTCCCTTGGGTGGGGGACGAGGCCAACTACACCTGGTACAAGAACAACCGATGGCTCCAGGAGGGACCCTCCGCCTCCCTCCTCCTCACCCGCGTCTCCAGCACCGACACCGGCTCCTACCACTGCCGGGCCAGCGGCGGGCGGGGCACTGCCACCTCCCCCCCCCTCAGCCTCACTGTGCTCTGTGAGTGTCCCCAAGCCCCCTGGGGACAGCTCACCCGGCACCACCGTGGTCCCCCCAAGCCGGGTGCATCCCCTTCCTCCATTTCTTCCTCCTCCCCCCTCCTGCTCCTCTCCCTTTGGGGTGGGGGCAGAGGACCTCAGGATGGGGTGTGGGGGTTGTCCACCTGGGGGTGTCCCTGGAAAATCAGATTTGGACCCGGGGGTCTCCAGGGGGGGAACCCAAGGGTTGGAGGTTGCAGTGAGCCCAGCAGAGCCCACCCAGCCTGGGGGAAGGATGGGCCGAGCAGACCTTGGCTGGTTAGCATGGTGAGGGGGTCCCACGCCACAGCCCTCCCCCAGTTCCATCTTCCCCCCTCCCCAGACCCCCCCCGGGACGTGTCGATCAGCACCTTCCTGGAGAACCGTGCCGGGCGGGTGGGCATCCTGCTGTGCCGGGCTGATAGCCACCCGCCGGCCACCATCGCTCTCTACCACCGCGGTCACCTCCTGGCCACCAGCCTGACCCCCGCCAGAGCCCCGGGAGTCCACGTGTCCCCCTCCCACAACAGCCTGCGCCTGGAGCTGGGGGCGGTGGGGCCGGGGGACTCGGGCGAGTACATCTGTGTGGCTGGCAACCCCCTGGGCAACGCCACGGCCAGAGCCGACTTCGACGTGAGCAGTGAGTGGGGCTGACACCCCCCTCACCCCCCCCCCGGCGCTGGGACACCCCGGGGATTGAGCTGGGAAAAGGGTTATGGACCCTGTCCCCTCCCCATGGCAGGGGACACATGGGTGCCATCCCCCCCCCCAAGCTCTTAGTGCAAGGGAGGGTGACACGTGGAGGGACAGCCAGCACCACTCAGTGTCCCCCCGCCCCCGTGTGTCCTTGACCCACACATGGGTTGTGGTGTTCCCCCCCATTGTCACAGCCGCCTCCCCGTTGTCCCCATCACCCCCGAGTCCTCGGGGGTCCCGTGTGCCCTGACCCCCCCAGTGCCAGGGGTCGGGGGGTGTCTGCCCTGGCTCCCCTCTCCCCACAGCTCTCACCCACCTCCGGGTCTTCACCATCCTGGCGGGGCTGCTGATGGCCATCCTCTGCCTGGCCACCCTGGCCACCCTGGCTGTCAAGCTGTGGCCCAGGTAATGTCCCCAAATGGGATGGGGACAAGAGGGGGGGGACAGGGACCCCCTGAGCTGAGCTGGCCCATGGGGGTGGTGGGGAGCGGGGGTGGCAGCTCCTTATCTTCCAGGATGAGGAAGTTTTGGGGCTCGCCCGGCACTGAGAACACCTTGGAGCTGAGGAGCAAACGGGAGCAGACAGAGGTGAGGGACTTTGGGGAAGGGGACATCTTTGAGGACCCCCCACCTCGGGAGAACCCCATAGGGGTGCGCTGAGCTGGGGGGAGCCTCTCAGTGCTCAGGGCTGGTGTGCTGGGTTCACACACAGCCCAGGGGGTGGCCCAGCCTGGCTGTCACCTCTGTCACTGCTGTCATTGCCAGAGCTGGGGAAGGGGAAGGAGGAGCAGCCAGAGCCTCATCCCGGAGGGATTCACACCATACGTGGGTGCTGACCCCTCCGGGAGATGCCAACCCCAACCTCAACCTTTTCCAGGTGGATGGAGCTGCCTGAGCCTTCCAGCACAGCCCCATCCTGGATGGATCAAAAAAAACCATTCGGTGGGGGTGTGAGCCTGGGAACAACCCCTCCACTGTCACCATCCTCCTGTCCCCCACTGAAGCCACCACCCCGGGGTGCTGAGTGTGCTGGGACCTCCTTGTGTGTCCTTCCTCTTCCTGGGAATAAACCTGGAGCCAGGCAGGTGGGCTGAGCTGGGAAGGGGCTTCTCACCCTGCTCGGAGAAGGGTGGGGATGGTGCAGGGGTCACCTGGGGTCCCCCTGGTGTCTGCGTGGGGTCCCCTCCCCACTCACTGTTATTTCCTAAAACTGGGAACATTCTGCAGCCCCCCTGGAGCGATGGCTGGAGATGGGATGGGGACACGATGCCTGGGGACACTTCATGGGCACAGCACCCCCTTTTCCATCTGTCTGTCTCATCAGCCCCTTGGATGGGAGGACACAAGTGTCCCCAGGCCACACGTGTCCCCTTGGTGCCTGGGAAGAGGCAGGGGGCAAGGAGAGGAAGCTGGGGCTGGGGGCGATGGGGGGACTCTGCTTGCCCCCAGTGAGGAAGGTGGCTACTGGGACATGTCCCCTCCTGGCCCTGCTCCTGTTAGATGTCACTCAGTGGTGTCTCGGAGCGTGGGGCTGAAGCCTCCCTAGTGGGGTTGGAGCCTCCTGAGCCCAGGGGAGCCCCCTCAGCTCACGGGAGGGCTCTGTATGGGGACACTCTCCCTCTCCTTATCCCTGTCCTCATTCCCATCCTTGTCCCTCATCCCTCTCCTTATCCCTGTCCTCATTCCCATCCCTGTCATCATCCCAGTCCCTCTCACTGTTCCTGGGGATGCGATGGGACAGGAGCATCCCTGAGCCCACGGGTGGTGGCAGGATGATGGCAAGGTGGTGGCAGGGTGGTGGCAGCAGCCCCTCTCTGAGCTCCCCCAGCACCAGGTGGCAGCGCGGTCACCTCCCCCTCCCCATTGCCCCCCCCGGGGGCTCAGGCCGAGTCGCGGGGCCAGCGCGGGGTGAGCGGGGCAGCTCGGTCCCTGGGGCTCCAGGTCACCTTTTATCGGTACGGCGGTGGCAGAGCCCCCCCCACAAACCCCTAACTCTCCACCTGAGCCCACGCCACCCACCCAGCCCCCAGCCGAGGGTCCCTGTGCCCACCCCCTCTCTCCTTCCAGCTTCACGTCCATCAATCCCCCCCTGCATCTCCCCCCCCCCGTGCTGGGGAGGGGCTCAGGGCAGATGTTGCTGCACACACAGCCCCGGGAGTGGGTGGTGGGGACAAGTGGTGGTCCTGGGGGGGTGGGCAGAGAAGGGGGTGCAGGGAAGGTCCCACTTCCATCACTTCCATCCAGCACGGAGCCGCGAGAGGTGGGAATGTTCCTCCTGTGATTACCGCCCCTGCACAGGATGCCCTCGGGAGGGGCTGGGGGTCCCGGGGGGGTGGTCGGGCTGTGGATCCAAGCTCAGGGCCGCGGGATCGGGCCCTGGGACGGTTGCCAGCGATTACCTCCGGGCTCTCTGAGCTCCTTCTCCTCTTTTCCTTCCCCACGTTAAGCCAAATCCTCCCGTCACATGGTGTGAAGAGGGAATAAGGGCAGGTCAGGAGGTGAACGGGAGGCCAGGGATTTGCCGCAGGACCTCACAGAAATGTGCCCGGCATTTCTCCTTGGATAAATTAGCGCCAGCTTTGATTTGCTGCCCATCTCCCCCCTCCTCCTCCTCCTCCTTCTCCTCCTCCTCTTCCCCATCATCCCGGAGCTCACGCGACACCGGTGGGGAGGGTGCTGGGGGCAAGCACCCGGGCTGGGCTCCTTGCCCTGGCTTTGTGCTGGCCAGAGCCTCCGGGGGCGGTGCCGGTGGCTCTTGCCATGGCGGGTTGGTGGCCCAATGGGCCACAAGACCCCTTCCCCGTTGGGTTGGGAAATGAGACCACCCGCCGAGGGGTGTCCCCGTGCAGGTGTCACCCACTCCCCAACCTTGCCCCACCCCCTGCCCCCCTAAATCCTTCCGGTGGGATCGGTTGGGAGTAAATCCGGCCTGGGATGTGGGGGAGACAAGAAATTGGGGTGCGAGCCCGTCCTGCCCTCCCCACCCCCCAGGATTTGCGTTTTTCCCAGGATTTACCCCCAACCCCTCAGCGGGCAGCCCCCCCAGCACCTCTCCTCCATCCCACCGCAGGTTCTCCTCACGTCCTTCCGCCCCCCCCTCCCCGAGCTTTACCACAACATCTGCTCCCTTCACCCCGCGTCTGCCCCGCCACCGCCACCAACCATCTGCGGGGCACCGCGGGATGGTGGACACGGCGTGGACACCCCCACCTCACCCTTCGGGTTGAGGCCAAGTTGGGGGTGATGGGTACATGAGGGGGTGGCCAGACCCCCTCCCCCTTCCTATCCCCATGTCACCCACGCTGCCTGGCACGTGGATGGGCCTCGTGGCCGTGGTGACGCGGGGGGGGGGGGGGAGTGGGACCTGTGGGGGGGAGCTCATCGCCCCCAGCTTTGCTGAGCCCCCAGACCCACTGCTGCTCCCTGGACCCCCACCAACCCCGCCCCCCGGGATGTGGAAAGCAGGAGGAAGGGCTGAGCCCTGCGGCCCCCGGCTGTGGGGGGGTCAGCAGGTGTCTGTCTGTCCCCCCCCCTCAGGACCCCCTCCTTCTCTCTCACCCCTACACCCAGGGGAGTCTGGGGGGCTGAGCCCCCCTGCTCCTCCTGACAGTGTCTCTTGTGTCCCTTCTTGTCAGCCAGGGCCACCTGCCCCCCCAGGAGCACCCCCGGGGGTCCCCAGCTGTGTCACACCAAGCCCCCCGACTCCCTTAATGTGATGATTGGATGCTTGTTAATTGCATGAGGCAGCCATGGGCGCCTGGGGGGGGTAATGGTGTTCGGAGCCCAGGCCCCCCCTTTCTGGGAAGCCCAGGAGTGCTGCGGTGGCTGGGGGGACCCAGGTGGTGTCCTGGGGGACACTGTGTGTGTCTGGGGGTCTGGTGATGGGTGGTGGGGGTCCAGCAGCGCTGGGACTGGGGAAACTGGAGGGTCAAGGCTGTCCAAGTTCGTAGCAGGTCCCCGGGGGCTGTGATCACACCCTCCTCCACGCACTTGGTGGCACTTGGTGGCACACGGCATGCCAGCAGTGTCTACACCTTGTCACCAGCCTCCCCTGCGGGGGTGGCACCAGCTGGGACAGGGTCCTCAGCAGAGGGACACAGCCCCGGAGCCTGGGGAGGGGAAGCACAGGGTGGGGGGGCCCGCACCCCTTCACCCCTGGAGAAGGTAAACGGAGGCACGGGTGACATAGCCTCAGTGTGGGGGGTACCGGGGACACAGTCAAGCCATCGCCCCCCGCCTCTCTCAAACCATGGCCTTAGGGGGCCACGCTGCCCGGTGGGGGCCTGGGGGAGCTGGGGAGGGGAATGTGGGGGGGGTGCAAGGACTGTTCTGTTCAGATCCACAGTGCCCCCTGCCCCCCGGGATGACTTTTTTCAGTTACCCAGAGCGGGCGGGGTGCGCGGGGATCCCAGGGCTCTGGGAGAGGATGTCAGGAGGGAGTCCCAGGATCAGGGATCCCAGAGGAGACCCCAGTAGGAGGGGGTCCCAGGATGAGCAATTCTAACGGGGGTCCCAAGAGGAGGGATGCTGAAGGAGACCCCCGGAGGGGCGATCCCAGAGGTCCCAGGAGCGGGGCAGGGTCTGAGGTTCCGGCCCCCGCTGCTCCCCATGCGAGGTGGTCCCGCCACAGCCGACCCTTTTGGGGTGGGGACCTCCGGGGTCGGGGTGCTGCTAGGGGACCCCTGGGGCGGGCGGACTCGGGTGCTGCGGGACAGTCGGAGCAGCCGTTCCAGAGGGGGGCCTGAGGGTGTCTGCGCCACGGACACGCACGAATTTCGTTTGATTTCGTTTGATATCGTTCAATTTCGTTTGATTTCGTTTGATTTTTTTTAATCCGAGTGGGCGCGGCGGGGCCGGGCGGGCCGGGCTGGGTGCAATGCACCCACCCGCGGGGGCGTCCAGTGGGGCGTGGGGACGGCCCGAGGAGGGGTGAATCCCACCTGTGAAGTGGTGACCCCTCTTGAGGAGGGGTGTCCCCGGTCCGCCCGCTCGAGGGACACCTTGGACTTCCCGGGACAAGAGGTTCCGTTAACGAAATTGGTGGTACCGGGGTCCCAGGGATGGGAGGCAGGGCAGGGCTGGGCGCTCCCTGGGATGAGGGGGTGCCCCCGGGACCCTCAGGGCTCCAAATCACCCCCTGCCCCCGGCGGGGTCCCCAAAACAGCCGCCAGAGCCTTGGGAGGGCGAAGCCACCGAGGCCGCTGTGTCCCCGTGTGTCCCGGTGGGTGGGTAGAGGTGTCCCAGAGATGTCCCCAAGGGTGTCAGGTGGTGTCTGGCCCTAACGGGGCACCTTGAGGGCTGGGGACCCTAGTAGGGCACCCTGCACCCCTACACCATAATTAATGAGTCCCTGCACACCCCGCAGACTGCAGCCGTGCGGGGGTCGCAGGGGTCCCACACCCACTCGTGTCAGTGGGGAGGAGCACAGGGAGTCCCCTCGCACATGCACACACCGTGACCTTGCACATTTCCCCCGTATCCCTCCACGGTTGTCTCCCCCCATGTCCTTTCACAGCCCCCCATGTCCTTTCACAGCCCCCCATGTCCCCTCACAGCCCCCCATGTCCCCTCAAAGCCCCTCATGTTCTTTCACCCCCCCCTTGTGTCCTCGCAAGCCTCCCCCCGAACCCGGCCCCCCCTTACCGGACTCCGCCGCTACGGCCCGGCCTGGCCCCGAGGAAACCCCCAGCCCCCAGCCGGGACCGTCGGGATGGGCCGGAACCCTTCCCGGGCAGGAGAAGGCAGGGGAGGGTCCCCGGGTGGTCCCGGTGCACCCCGGGCCGGTAGAACCGTGAGCTCCGGTGGGGCTGGGGGGCTCCGGGAGGATGTAGCCCGGGCCCGGGCATCTAAGGCGGCCGGGGTGGGTCCGGGGAACCCACCGAGCACTGCCCGGCCCGGCCCAACCCAGCCGAACCGGGGGATTTCCTGGCCTCCCCCTTCCGGTACCGCGCTTCCAGCGGGGCCCGGGAGCGCCTTGGCCAGGGGAGAAAACGGGAAAATGGGGGGAAATTTGTTTTGGTTTTTTTTCCCCTCTTTCATCGGCTCCGGAGCGGGGCGGCGGCTCGGGAGGGCCGGGGGAGGTTCGGCGGGGACGGGAGCGAGCGACAGAAAAAAAAAAGAAAAAGCAATAAAAATAATAACAGTAGCGGTAAAATTAACCCAACAACCATCATTTGATAAAAAGCAGCAGGTTTTTAAATTTTTTTTTTTTTTTTTTTTTTTTTTTTTTTTAATCAGGCGGAGGCTGATATTCCCCTTCTCCCCACCCGGGTTATTTCCTTTCCTCGCCCCTCCCCACCTCCCACCGGTGACAAATCCCTTCTGCTTACTGTTAATAATAGCCAGAAAAATAATAAGAGATCAGGAAACGTTACAGGGTACCGGGGGGGGGGGAGAGGAGGGGGCTGCCGAGCCGCTTCTCCCCCGTTATACCGCGGCCTGAGCCACCTTCCCGGGGCTAGGCCGAGGGAGAATATTTCGTTCCCGGGCGGTTGTGCCCCCCCCTTGGAACCCCTTCCCCAGCGGGAACCCCTTCGAGGGGCGGCTTTAGGCCGTGATTATTTTTCTTGGTTTTCGTTAGGAATCATTTGCCAATATCACGATATAAACAATCGCCGAGCGGAGAGCGGCTGCTCGGCCCCGGCCCGGCCTTTCCGCAGAGCCGGGAATCCTTTACCACCGATACCGAACCGGGCGGTCCATTCCCTGCCGAACCCCGCTCGCCCCATTCCGGCCCCGCAGAGCCGGGGTGCGGGCTGGGGACTCCGGCCCTGGGGGACCGGCCCGGCCCTTGTTCCGTGTCCGGCTCCCCGATCCCTCTGACTCCCTCGCTTTATTTTCTTTTTCATTTTCTCCCTTCTAATTTTCTTCTTTCCTTTTATTTTATTTGTTTCTTTTGGTTTTACCCTTTTGTTTAATTTGTTTCTTTTATTTTTTTCCCTTTCGTTTTATTTATTTTCCCCCCTCCTTTTTATTTTATTTGTTTCTTTTGTTTTTACCTTTTTATTTTGTTTCTTTTATTTTTTCCCCTTTCACCTTACTTGTTTCCTTTTATATTATTTGTTTACTTTTATTTCTTTATTTTATTATGTTACTGTTATTTTTCCCCTTCATTTATTTTTATTTCCTCCGCGTTGGTTTCGGTTGTTTCAGGGATGGGCAGACATGGAGACTCGGGGCCCACCATCGTCCAAAGGAAAATTCGGAGGCCTTAAACTCCTCATCCCTGGAAAAAGAAGAAAAAGAAAAAACCAAACCAAACCAAAACCAAACCAAAACCAAACCCTTTCCCGGGTGTCTCCCTCTTCGGCCGGGCTCTTCCTCCGGGGACCTGGGGCCGCACCGAGACTCTGCCGGCTCCGGCCAACCCCGCCGCGGGCCCGGGCAGCATCAGGAGCGGCGGAGCCCCCGGGAAGGGTTTCGGAGTTCTTGAGCTCTGGGAGGGGTGTTTGTTTCAGGGGTCCCGACAATTCGATTATCAGCTCGTTTGTTTCATTTATTTCATTCCGAATCCACCGTTTTTACGAGCGCTTCGATTTGAGGGGATGCGGGGCGAGGTAAGCGGGGTGCCCCCCCCACACCCAAGATAAAGCATCGCCCCCGCTTTACCGCCGGTCCCGTTGTAGAGAGCAGCGGAACGGAGCCCACCGGAGCGGACGGACAGCCGGGGAGAGCTGCCCGGGACCTCCCGGGTGTCCTCGTCAGCCTGAGCTGGGCACGGGGGAGCCGCTCGCCTCGGTCCCGGAGCCGGTTCGAGGGGGCTGCGGGTGCCGGGAGTGGCTGTGCCGAACCGGGCGGGTGGTGGTGGGGGAGAGATACCGGAGGTCCCGTTTTGCCCAGCCACGGGGGGCTGGGGGTAACAGCGGGGACCCCTCTGATCGCGGGGAAGAGGGGGCTGACCCCATTCTCCCCCGAGCGAGGGTCCCGGTGGATAAGCCAGCCCCCTTCCCCCCTAGCAGAGGACCCCCCCCGCGGTGGGAGCGGGAGCCGGAGCCGCCGCCCCCGGCCCTGCCCGTACCCCCGGGGCCAGGCAGAGGCGTCCGGGGGGGTTCTTTTGTTTACCAATCGGTGTCAGGGACCGGGAAAGCAGGAAATTGCGTCTGTGCGGGCCCTTAATTTAAAATCACTCTTTTTTAGAATTTATTGTATTTTATTTTATTTCCCCTTCCTTCCCCCTCTCCCGTATTCCCCAGCCGCTCTCCGGCGCGGCGGGGGCTCTGCCGCCCGCTCCCAGCTGCGGGGGATGCGCAGAGGAGCGCGGGGGAGGGCCGGGCCGCAGCAATAAGGACCCGTCTGCATCCCCGGTCCCACCCCCGGCCGCTTCCTCCGCATTTCCCTCCCCTCGGCCTTCCCTTCCCCTCTTCTCCCCCCTCTCTAAAATCACCCCCCCCCTCCTCCCTCCTCAAATAAACACAGACACACACACAGCTTCATCCTCCTCCCCATCTCCCCGGTTTATTGATTTCCTCGCACGCCAATCGCGGCGCGGCCAGCCCCGGTACCGCCGGGTTCCTTCACCCGCTCCCCCGCCGCCGGCCGCCCCCTCCCACCCCCCACACCTCCCCCGCTTTCTCCGCCGGGACCGGGACCGGCTCCCCATGGAAAGGGCAGCGGCGGCGGCCGGAGCGCCTTAAGTTTACCCGAAGCGAGGTGCCGCGGGAGTGGGTGCTGTGGGTGGGTGGGTGCTGGTTGAGAGAGGGGGGGGGGGGGCTGCTCAGCCGCTTGTCAAAGTTTTTAACTCCTTTTTCCTCTCGGGATGTCCCGGAGCCCCCTCCCCTCACACCCCCCATCCCCGGCACCACCCTCAGCCGATGGAGTGGGGAGGGGAGAAGGAGGGGAGGGATAGGGGTGTGGGGGGTGTTTAAATGCCAACCAAGGCCCCCCGGGTGGGAGAGGGGCTGGTTTCCGCCGTGGAGAGGCGAGAGAGCGGCGGCCCCCGGTGGGCTCCGGCCATGGGGGTGAGGTGGGGCGCGGTGCCCCCGGCTCTGCCAGGGCGCTGAGCCCCCGGGGAGGGGCGGGGAGGGGAAGGGGTCTTGGGGAAGGTGTGTGTGTTCTGGGGGGGGACTCTCCCCTCCCGCCTAGTCCTTCTCTCCTCTCTCTGTCTCTCCCTCTTTTCCCTTCCCGATGTTTGATCCCTGCCGCGGCACCCGCAGGGATGAGCGATGGAGGGGCCGAGGCTGGCAGGAGCCCCGTGCTGCTGGCCGAGCCCGCCGCCACCGGGAGAGCCCGGGAGAAGCCGACGACGACCCGGGCGGAGCTGGAGAACGCTTTGCGAGGCGGGGGAAGTGGCGGAGGAGGCGGTGGCCGAGGCGGCTTCAAGGACATCCCGGGAACGTCGGCGGTCAGCCCCGGTTCCTCCAAGGAATGTGCCCCCCCGGACAGCGGGAGCCCCTCAGGAGCCGGAGAAGCGGACTACTGCCGCCGCATCCTGGTGCGAGGTACGGGCAAAGCTCCCCTCGGTCCTCCCCGGTGCTTCCCCGGTCCCCGTTTGCTCCACCGGGGCACTTCCCCGCACTCTCCCGCCGGGTCCCGCTCCTCGCCCCCCGGGCCGGGTGGCAGCGGGATGGGGGGACCCCACCCCTCTTCCAGCGCACCCCCGGCCAGGGGAGAGCTCCGGCCTCCCGGACCCCGCCGCTTCCCCCGGTTCCGCTCCATGCGGCGGCGACCGGGCCCGGTGCCCCAGCCTGTTCTACCGGGAGCGCAGCCGGGTGGCCGTGTCTGCCCTGCGGCCGAGCGCTCCGGGCTCCGCGGGCCGAACGGACTCCGGCAGAGCAGCCGCGGGGACGCGGAACCCCCCGGGCCGCCCGAGTCCCACCGGGGCGATGCGCCGGTACCGGGAGAGGGGCGGAAAGCAGCAGTTTGGCTTTTAAAGCTTTGTCGCAGGAGAAAAGCGTCACGGAGCGGCGGCGAGTTCAGGGATATATATATTTTTTTTCCCCCCCCTCTTTCTAATGTCACTCGCTCCACCGGGGACCGGGGGACGCGGCGGGCTCGGCTCGGGGCAAGGCGGGACCCGGCGCATCCCGCCGCTCCGCCTGCCCGGGATCCCCGGGACCAGCCTGGCTTGAGGCGAACCCCCAAAGTTTGGTGTGCCTGGGCAGTGGAGGGGGACCCGGGGGGGTGAGGCAGGTACCGAGCGCTTCCCGGCTGCATCCCGGCGGGGAGGAGCAGCTTCATCCCGGGTGTGCTCCGCCAAACCGGAGCTCAGGAAAGCTCCGCGGCCGCTCGCGGAGCCGGGGCCGGGGCCGCTCGGCCTTTGCTCCCCGGGATCCAAGCTCCGGCTCTTCGGGCAGAGCGGTGGGGAGCGGAGCCACGGTCCCGGTTCGGTCACGCCTTCCCCGGGGACGGCGCGGGGCTGAGCCGGGTCGTGCCCATTCGCCATCAGCGGGGCCTGGCACGGCACGGCACGGGCATCCAGCCCGAGTCAATAGCCCTGCCGCCCACCCAAACCTTTTCTCCCGTGACAGGTTCCTGTCACCGACAACCCATCTTTCCTACCCCAAACCCGTCCCGGCCATGGAGCGGGGAGAACGAGCAGAGCTCGGTAGCCGGTCCCGGGTTGTTCCCCGGTTCCTCGCTGGTCCGCCCCAGGCCCCAGCCCGGTTGGGGGTTCAGGCCAGGGTCAGGCCTCTCCTCCACCCCGGTCTCAAGTTCTACCGGGACCGCCTCGACGGGTCCCGGGGCTGGGACGCGGCCGAGGGTCGTCTTCCCCCGACCCAGGGGGCAGGGGTCCCCACATCTGCCCGGTCCCCGAGGACCCCGGCCCGGAGCCACCGGCTTCACCATCTTGCTGCAGCCAGTAAGCTCGGGACAAAATGGTGGCGGAGAGAAAACACGCAAATAACCGGAATGGAGCCCCCCAAAACCATGCGGAGGGCCCATCGCGGGCAAGAGCCGGGCCTGGGGGCACCGGCCCGACTGTTCCCAGCCCTGGCCCCGGACGGGGGTCCCGCTCCGGGGGCGGCGGTCGGTGCCAAGCGCCAGCCCGGCTACCAGGGGCACGCCTCCCGGTTGATATTTTTAATTTCCGCCAACGTCCGGGTTAAAAAAAAAAAAAGTTTATTTTATTACGTTTTTAGATTTTTTAAAAAAGATTCTGATTTCGCCCGGTCCCGCTGGCTCCGCCTCATCCCCAGCCCCGGGGGCTCGGCCTCCATCTTCTCCCCGTCTTCCCTCACCAGCCCCGGGGGGCTGCCGCTGCTTCCGCCCCTGCCCCCATCCCCGGTGGGTTCGGGGGCTCTCGGGGAGCCTCTCCCGCCGGGGGGAACCGGTTTGGATCCTTCCGTGGAGCACCGGGAGCGGACTGGAGGCTCTCCGGTACACTTCGGTACCAGGCACGGGCCGTGCGGGATGAAACCTCCACGGGCCACCGCGACAAGGTGGCTTTGCCTGTGGGGGTGGCCCTGGCCACTCGGCCATCCCAGTGCCGTCCAGGTGACAGGGCTGAGGCGACACGGCCCGGGGGGCTGCAGACCGGCGGGTCGGTGCTTAGTGGGGATTTAGGGGGCAGGGACTCTGTGGGTACGGGTCCCACTGGCAGCAGGGGGTGGGGGGCAGCAGCCCCGGGCGGGCAGGGGGAATGGGACAGATTCCGGGGTGCTCACCCCCTTCTCCCGGTGGCTGTGCCCGGGGGAGGCAGGGAGCTCTGAGGGGGCTCCCGATGCTCCTTGGGGTGCAGTGAGAGGGACTTGGGGGACTCCTGTGCCCCTCGAGTGTGTCCCGACGTGTGTGTGTTTGTCATCAGGGCCGCACCATCCCCGCTGTGGGGAGGGATGGGTGGCGAGATCTGGGGGGGATGGCAGGGCGGGTGTGTGGCCCACAAATCCTACATGGATGTGCTTGGTGTGTCCCCGTGCCATGGCAGGGTTCCTCTGTGCTTACGGGGCTGTGTGCCGTGTCCCCTCCTGTGTCCCCTCCTGTGTCTCCCTGTCTTCTCTCACCGTGTGTCTCAGTCAGGCAGAGGAGGGATCGGTCCCCTTGGCCTCTCGCGGGGGGAATTCTGTCCCAGCCCTTGTCCTGATGTGCTGCTCTCTGGTGTAACACGGTCCCTCTGAACTGAAACTTGTTCACCACGGCCCTGTCACTGTCACCCGCTGGAAAACCCGGGGCAGGACCTGGTGGGTGTTGGGGAGCTTGGTTCAGCAGCTGGTGGGGTGAAGCTCTCAGATGTGGGGTCCTCAGACAGGATGGTGCTGGAGCCCCCCCAAACCCTCAGGGACAGGCAGCAGGGAAGGTCTGTGGTGTGTAACAGGGATGCGAGGGGCCGGGGGCTCCATTGCCCCCCCCCAGTGTCCCTTCCCCCTGGAGCCCATGCCCCCCACCCCAGCTGCTGTGGGGAGACACAGTAAATAATGGAGGGTGGAGGGGGGGTTCCTGCAGCTGTGGCCGGGGGAGCAGGAGCCTCCCTGGGAGCTGCTCCCGGCTGTTGTTGTGCTGGGGATGGTGACGTGGGTGTGGGCTCATCTCAGTGCACGCTTGCTTTGCCGTTTCCCTCACAAAATGGTTCCCGGGCTGGCGTCCCAATCCCGCCGGAGATCCCTCCAACCCATTTCCTTCCCAGCACCTCCACTGGTGGGATCAGATCCCATTCTCCTGGTCTCCACCAGACCCTCTCCCACCCTTCACCCCAACCCTCTGCAGCTCCGGTGCTGAGCTCCAGCCTGGAGCTCTCTGGCCATGCTGGGACGGTGCCTCTGCCACGCACCCTGACCCGCTTTGGCACTGGGATCTCTTCTCCCAGGTCTTGCTTCCAGCTCCACCATCCCCATCCCAGCCCCATTTTCCCCATCCCAGCTCCACCATCCCCATCCCAGCTCCACCATCCCCAACCCAGCGCCATTTTCTCCATCCCAGCGCCATTTTCCCCATTCCAGATCCATTTTCCCCATCCCAGCTCTACCATCCCTTCCCAGTCTGCTCCTCACTATTTTCCCCCTTTCCTACCCCAGCAATTTTAGAATTCTTTCATCCCGGAGTCGGCCAAGAAAGGGAATAACAACTTAATTCTGGCCATGCCTTTTGGGGACCTCGGGTCCCTCTGGACATGGAGCAGGGATTGGATCTGTGTCTCCTTTTCCCTGCTCAACTCCTGTGGATGGTTTTTATCCTTCAGAAAACCTGAAATAGGAAACTGTGAAGCCAGGGCTTGCCCAAACTGGTGTTTAACTGGTGTTACTGGTGCTTCAGGAGAGCCAGGACAAGGGGCATAAGGGGGTTGGGATCCGACAGGTACCCGGGGAGTGATTTTAAATCTGGTTTTTAATTTTTAAGGTTGGTTTTTAATACCTGGAGCTGAACGTGGCTTCTCAGGGCTCCGACGATTTTTTTCAGAGCAAAAACTCGTCCTTTTCCAGCAGAAAATCAATTCCCCATTCCCAGGCAGCATCCCTTGGGGTGGACGGGGCTAACATGGGAGTGGAACCTGCTGGATTTCCCTTCCCTGCACGCTGAGGGCAATAATAATAATAATAATAATAATAATAATAATGTTATTGTACAAAAATACTAATATGTAATAATAATTTATAATATAATAATTATAATAATAATTTGGTGTTTCCAAACCTTGTCCTTTAATAGAGAATTGCCCTAAAGAGGGAATGAAAATGTTCTGGACAATGTTCCTGCAGCGAGAGGAAGGAGAAAATCGAAACACAGAGAGAGACAGTTTCCCCCCCAGTGTTCCCAAAGGATAGAAACCAAAATTAAAATATCTATTTTTTAATTAAAAAAACCCCAGCCCTATTTAACTGGAGCTCTCCCTCGGTATAAAGCTGCTCTCTTTCAGCAGCATTACTCCTGCCGTGAGACGTGACGGGTTTGATTCCTTGCAATAAAAATTTAAAAGAAAAGGAAATAAAGCAAATAGCTGTTTTTTCCTTCAGCCTCGCTCCTGGTAGGTCTGGAAACTCGGAGTGTTTGTCCTCAGAGGGGACACCCGGAATGTGGCTTCTTTTAGCCACAGCTTAGGGGATTTCTGACCCTTGTTGCCGGAGTTTAATTCCGCTTTTCCTGCCCCACTTCCAGGGCACTGGACACCAATTCTCCTTTGCCCGTCAGGCACCACTTCCCCGCTCCCCCCTTTTTCCTTTGCCTCCCCACCCTGGATATTTATTTTTTTTCCCTGATTTTTGTCCTACCCCCCTGCAGATGCCAAAGGGACGATCCGGGAGATCGTGCTCCCCAAGGGGCTGGATCTGGACCGTCCCAAGAGGACCCGGACGTCCTTCACGGCGGAGCAGCTCTACCGCCTGGAGCTGGAGTTCCAGCGCTGCCAGTACGTGGTGGGACGGGAGCGGACGGAGCTAGCGAGGCAGCTCAGCCTCTCCGAGACCCAGGTATGGCCCTGGGGACACCACGGGGGGGACACGTCTGCGGGGTGCTGGGGAACATCTTCGGCGTGGTGGGGACATCGTTGTTGTGGTGGCTCCGTCGTGGTGGGGACATATCCAGTGTGGTGGGGACATCATTGTGGTGGAGATATCTCTGTTGTGGTGGGGACGTCATTGTTGTGGTGGGGACATCTCCAGCATGGTGGGGACATCTTGTCGTGGTGGGGACATCGTTATTGTGGTGGGGACATCTCTGTCGTGCTGGCTCTGTTGTGGTGGGGACATCTCCGTTGTGATGGGGACATCTCCATCATGATGGGGACATCTCTGTCATGGTTGGGACATCATTGTTGTGGTGGGGACATCCCTGTTGTGGTCAGTCCGTTGTGGTGGGGACATCTCCAGCATGGTGGGGACATCTCTGTCATGGTAGGGACATCACTGTTGTGGTGGGGACATCTCAGGTGTGATGGGGATATCTCCATTGTGGTAGGGACATGATTGTTGTGGTGGGGACATCCCTGTTGTGGTGGCTTTGTTGTGATGGGGACAGCTCTGTCGTGGGGGGGAACATCTCCAGCATGGGGGGGTCATCTTTGCCATAAGGGGAACACCTCAGTCATGCTGGGAAGAAACCTCTCTGACATGGGGAGGACATCTCCAGCCTGTAGGGGACATCTCCATCATGGTGGGGACATTGAGGCCTCTCTGTGGCAGGGACATCTCTGTTGTGGTGGGGACATTTCTGTCATTGTGGTGCCACTGGGTCTGTCCCTGCACTCCCCTGCCCTGTGGGGCAGTGCTGGTGGGGAGGGGGCAAGGGGGATTTTCCTGGCTGTCCGGTGGGGTTTGCTAACAACAATAATATCATCATCATCATCATCATCATCATCATCATCATCATCATCATCACCAACAGTATTAATAATAACAATGGAATGGCAGCTGGGAACAGCAGCGCTAGGGAGCAGGGAAATCCCAGTCAGCCCAGTCTGTCCCAGTCAAAGGCACCTCTGGAGGGGCTGCACCCCTCGGGGCTCTGTTGGTTTCACAGTCAGGTTCAGGTCCCCCTGGGACGTGGTCTTGGGGTCTCTGCAGACCCCTGCAGCCCCGTGGGGACCTCGGGGCTTTGCAAACCCCGTAGCTCTGCTGGCTCCTGCACAGCTCCGGCCTGGGATGCTCTGGATGTCACCTGGAGGCTGGATGGCCACCAGTGTGGATGTCACCCAGAGCTCCTGTGCCCACCAGCTCAGGCAGGGACAGCCCCACCGTTTGCCACCATCCCAGTTTTTGTGGTACTTTTGGGGGGGATTTTTCCTCCCAGCCCTTAGGGCCACTCCTGGTCTGGTTGCTCCAGCTCAGGTTTTGTTGTTGGGCTTCCAACCAGCAGCTCGTGGCTCTTCCCATTTGGGCTGTGCCAGAGGTTGGGATGTTGGGATGGATCCTCTCCATGGGCTTCCCTCCCCAGTTTGCTCCCAGAGGGCACCCCTGGGGAAGATGGGATCCCAGCAGGTCCCACCACGGGAAGGAAGAGCAAAGCTGGCGAGGAGGAGGGGGACACACGGGGGAGGTTTTATTTTGTTGTTGTGCCTGGGAATGTTCCGGGGGGGGGGATGGAGGAAGGATGATTCATCCCTGCTCCTCGGGAGTGGTGCAAGGAGCGTGATGAGATCGGAAGAGACACGAGGCCACGGCAGCTGGAGGAGCTGCAGCCCAACCACCCCCAGCGTGGGGCTGTGTACCCGGGCCCAGACACACACACGGGGCAGGAACGGGGCTGGGGGGGCCCGGCCTGGCACCTCCTCCCACTTCTGGGGGGGGACAACACCTGGAGGGGAGGTGGGATGGGCCCTCCTGGGGGGATCATCCCCTGCCTTGGTGCTGGATCCTGTCCTGGGGGAGATGAGGGTCACCCAGGGCAGATGGGGGGCAGTTAGTATGGAAGGGGGGGTCATCCAGGGGAGGTGGGGGTTCCTCAGCAGAGGGATGGTCACCCAAAACAGACAGGATCCCACAGAGCAGGGTTGGGGTCAATCAGGGGAGAGGGGGTTTGTCACTCAGCACAGAGGGGGGGGTCACCCATCATGGAAGAATGGATGGGACAGAGGGTGGGTGGCCCAAGGGACAGGGGAGACATCCCCAGGGGACAAGTGTCCCTCCTCAGTGGTGTTAAGGGGACGAGGAGGAGGAGGCAGAAGGACCACGGAGGGAGGATAATGCCCACAAATCCCCTGGCAGGAGGTGAAGCCTGGGGGGGATTTGCCTGAGCTTTGCTCTCGGGGTCAGAAGTTCAATGCCAGGCCCAGGTTCAAGTGACCCGGGGGTCTGCCAGCCCCCTAGGGCAGAGTGGTGACACTCCTCTCAAAGGTCTCTCTGGAGGCCTGGGCACCCAGGACAGGGTTTGTATTCCATGTTCTCCACAGCATCCATCTCCAAGCCTTGTCCTCTGCCAGGAGGTGGATTGTCCCATCCCAAAGGCAGGAGCTTTGGGGGACAGGGATGTCCTCAGGTGAGGAGGCCACGGCCAAGAGCTCTGCTGGCACCTCCTGGGCCCATGGAAGGTACTGGTGAGCTTCTGGGCTCCTGGCAGCACCCGAGGACCCTTTTGTAGAGGGATGGTGGGACCCAGAGGGGGGACAGAGGTTTGGGCATCGTGCTTCTTGCCTTTAAGCTGGAGCTGCATGGCTGATGGGGAGTCCCTGGGACCCCCATGGATCCCCTGGAGCTCCCCTCACTGTGATGGGCTCCTGGCCTGGCAGATCTGTAGGGACGAGCTCCTGGGCTACTTTTGTCAGGGGTTGGGCTCCTCTGTCACTGCTGGTGGCCCCCGAGCACCCTGTGCACCACCTGGGGCTCTCAGGACTGTGATCCCCCCAGCACGGAGCAAAACCTACAGGAGAGAGCAGCTGAGCTGGAGAGGGGGTGGGAGGGCTATTTATAGCCCCGGCAATTAAGATGAGGCTGTTAATAATTAATCACACCTCGAGTCATTAACAACTACCAGCCAGAGGACAAGGAGACAAGGGCGGGTGGCAGTGCCAGTTGTCATGGCAGGAGGGGGTGAGGGTCACCCAGAGCTTGGGGGGGGGGCTGGGGGTCCCCGGGGTGTAGGGGACAGGTAGGACCATGACATGGGGCTGCTGCTGGGGGACAGCTCCTGCCTCCTCCCCTCAGCCCCTGCAGCCCCCAGGGAGAGGGAGGAGAATTCCCAAAGCTTTGCTGGAAGTCCCTTCTCCAGGGAGTGCAGAAAACAGAGGTGTAGCCAAGTGTGTTCTTTACTGTGGAGGCATCTGTCCATCTGCCCTCTGTCCATCCATCCACCCATCCATCCACCCATCCACCCCTCTCTCCATCCATCCATCCATCCATCCATCCATCCATCCATCCATCCATCCATCCCCACCATTCCTAGGACAACCTCTAACGCCTTCCATGCTCCACGTTGTCCCCACAGCTCCTGGAGCCTCCCTGCCCCATGCAGTGGGTGCTGATGCTTCCCACTGTCCCATGGGCAGTTGTCCTCCAGGAATGTCACGTTCCCTCTGCATTCTGGACTTCTCCCAGGTGAGCCCATGTTTCATGGCTCTCTGGGTGGATCCAGATGCTGATTCAGCTCCCACAGACCTGGGGGAGGGGGTGTCTCCTGGGTTCCATGGCAGGATGTGGCCTTGGAAGAAGCAGGAGACCTTCAGTAGGTCCTGGAGATGTTCTGCAGCTCCTTCCCACATGCCACCCCACGTCACATCCAGTCTGTGGAGCAAACCTGCTCACATGGACACTCTAATCCCATCCCCTCCTGCTGCGGGGGCACGTGCTGGGCTTTACCCACCAGCCGGGGGGGCCCTGGGCTGGTGACAATAAATCTGGGTCAGAACCAGGTACCGGGTGGTAACAGGGCCAGGCTGGCACTGCTCAGCCCCTCGGGTGATGCAAACAATTCACCTCTTCTTGGCATTTTATCGCCCAACACATGTGAGGGCAGCAGAGGGGGGGGTGGGTGATGAACACCAACTTCTGGGGTGGGGATTGGAAAATATTCCTGCAAGGAGGAAAGGAGCAGCTGTCCTCAGGGCTTGGCACATCAAGGGACCCTCTGGAGACAGGAGGGGAGAACCCCAAATGTCCAGGTGGAAATGTCCCAGGAGGAAGCCCAGGACCTGGTGCTGGGTGGAGTTCTGGATCAGTGCTGGGGGACAGAAGTGGGCTGGGGACAATTCCCACCTTGTCTGGAGTTTGGTGTGGCTGGAAACGTGACCCTGGGCACCTGGATCCTGGGGCAGGGGGTTGGGTGGCCCAAGCACTGGAGGAGAAGCTGAGGGATGGATCCATCACAGCATCTGGGAAAGGTGCTGGAAAAGGGCCCGTGGGTGAGATCTTGCATCCTGGAGGAGGAATCAGGACTGAGGGGAGATGGTGGAGGTTGTTGCTGAAAGAGGAAGGGTCAAGGCTGGAGAGAAATCACTGATGGAGCTGCCAGGGTCTGCGTCTGGCTGAGCTCATTTCCATCCGGGGTGAGAGGAACTCAGGGCTTGAGAATGATGGGGGATGAAAAGGCCACGGAGCTGCTCCTGGATGAGGAGCTGTGGGTGAAATTTAGCCAGGAAGGCAAACAGGGACCTGCTCATCTGATCTGGGGACCTGGCTGGGCTGTGACACGGGTCCAGCAGTGCAGGTGGCAAGGAGGGACCCAGGGTCCTTCGTGTGGGGCTGAGGTGGGACCCAGCCAGGGAACGTCCTCCAGAACTTCCCCGTGGAGCCTGTGGCTGGGGTGGGACATGGGCTGGAAGTGGCCCCTGGTGCTGGGAGGTTCCTGCTGGGGGACACCAGCTCAGCCCTGTGGCCCTGGTGTACCCCCACCCCACGGGGACACCTCCCCTCATCCCCCTGCCCGCTCTGATACCATTTACTGTGGGTCTGTGGGATGCGTGGGGACAACACCAGTGGGGACTGTCCTACCCCCAGGGACTTCCCATCACTCGGGGGGGTTCCCACCCTCTGGAGCAGAGGGGGCTTGGGGCCGTGTCCATGGGCTGGGGTCCATGCCAGGGGTCCCGACTGGCACCCGACTCCTCTCTAACCCCGGTGTCTCCCCCATCTCCTTCCTCCACCTCCATCTCCCCTCCCCTGTCCCTCCCGGCTCTCTCTGTCCCTCTCTCTGCCTCTCCTCCCCCTCTGCTCTGCCAGGCAGGGATGGGCGGGGGGCTGCCCTCCCAGGGGAGAGGTTGGGGGGGGGGATGGGGGGAACAGCCTGGGGACCACCCCGCTGCACTTTTGGGGCAGGGGGTCCCAGGGTGGGCTCGTCTCCTTCCTCTGGCCAGGGGCAGGTTGGGGGGGGGGAAGGGGGGTGTCCCCAGCAGGGCGTGGGGACAGAGATCCAGGGCCACCAGAAGCCACCCTGATCCCTGACGTGGTCCTCTGCTCCATAGCAGGGCTGGGGACCCCCCCCCTGCTCCGTACGGAGGGAAGGGCTTGAGGTGGGGACACGAAGGGGTTTGAGGGTCACCACGGAGGAGAACCCAGCACCCCCCTAGCTCAGCACCCCGGGGGGCAGCACAGGGCAGAGCCAGGGAGCAAGGGGGAGCTCAATCCCGGGACCCTGTCCCCAGGCTCCCATTGCCCATTTCCCACCCCACTCCCCCATCCCCACTCCCCCATTCCTAGCTTCCCATTCCCAGTTTCCTGCTCACATTCCCACTCCCCCATTCCCAGTTTCCCTATTCCCAGTCCCCATTCCCAGTCCCCGTTCCCAGTCCCCCCGCAGGTCTCTGCCCTCCTTGGGGTCCCGCAGGGCTGGGGGGGCTCTGGGTGGGTGTTTAACACTTCTCTCTCCCATCTCTCGCTCTCTCCCGGCTCTCACCTCTCTTTCCCCGTTCTCCCCGCGCTCTCTTTCCATCCGTGCCTTTCTGTCCCGTCCCCCCCCCGTGTCCCCCTGTGTCGCCCCCCCCCCTCCCGACTCCCCCCCTCCCCAGGTCAAGGTCTGGTTCCAGAACCGCCGCACCAAGCAGAAGAAGGACCAGAGCAGGGACACAGAGAAACGCTCGGCTGCCACCTCCGAGTCCTTCGCCACCTGTAACATCCTCCGGCTGCTGGAGCAGGGCCGGCTCCTCTCCGGCCCGACCCCCCCCGGCCTCCTCTCCCCTCCCCTCGGCACCCCCACGGGACACGGAGCCACCCCCGGCACCACCTCCCCCGGGCTGGGGGGCGGGAGCAGCCCCCCGGCGACCTTCAGCCTTCAAATCCCTTCTCTGGCTTCTGCTTCTTCTTCTTCTTCCTCCTCCTCCTCGCCCCGGCTGCCGCCCCCCCTCCCCGGGCTGTGTTTGGGGGGGCCCCTCCTGGGGGGTCTGCACGACCTCCCTGCGGGTTACGGACTGGGCACCTCTGCTTTTGAGCCTTACACACGCCTGGAGAGGAAAGACAGTGCGAGACCCAGCAAGAAGCCGAGCCCTTAAAACAACACGAGTGTCAAAAAGGTGTCCCCGTCCGTGTCACCCCCCCCTCCGTGTGTGTGTGTGACCCCCCCATCCCACCCCCCGACACACCGACACAGCCGTGGGGAACCTGTGTGTCCCCCCGCCCCAACTCCTCCCCCCACAGATGATGCTAAAGATGGTCACATCTGGGGAGGGGCGGGGGGGTCTCTGGGGGTCCCGTGTCACTGGTGTTGTCCCCCCACTCTCGTTGGATCTGCCACCGGGGGCATTTGTGTGTGCCACCCCCCCCTCCCCGCACCCCGGGTATCGCCCCTGCAGGGGCTGGGAGGTGACGCTGTGGTGGGCTGGGAGAGGAGCAGCTCGTGGGGGACACACACAATATTGAGGGGGGGGCTGCTGGACTGTCACCTTCGGGGTCACCCTGGGCAGTGCTGGGGTCTGTCTCTGCCCAGCCGCGGGGCCCTTGGGCAAGCGCCGTGCCTCAGTTTCCCCAGCTGCATGGTGAGATGGGGCCAGGCCCCCCATCACAGACCCCCCCCCTCCCCGGATGTGGCCATGGGGGCACTTACGAGGGTGGGATATACCCCTCGGGGGGGTCTTTGCCATCAGTGGGAACCCTAAGTGCCCCCCAGCCCTGTCCAGCGGTGCTGGGTGCTCAGCCCTGGCACGTTTGGGGAGGGGGCGAGCTCGGGGGGGGTAGGGGGGGGGTGAGGTTAGGGTTGACCTGGCCTCCTGCCTCCTCCCGCTGCTGTTTAATCTATACTAATGATAATTACCCCTGACACCCACCCCCCTCCCAGCCTGGCCCAGGCTGAGCAGCGCTCCCAGGGTTTTGCAGGGAAATATTTAAAATAAAAGATTTTATGAAAAGCTTTTGGTAATTATTATTTTATTTTATTGTTTTTCCTTTTTAAATCTAGCGTTTCTATGGAATAGTATTTATTGAGCACCTCGCCTCCGAGCGCTTTACGGGAGCCAACCCTCAGGGTGCTGCTCTGGTGGAGCTCAGGAGGGGTCTGCACCTCCCCCGGCCCCGGCTGCAGGTGGGGAAACTGAGGCACGGAGCGGGGTTTGCCCAGGGATGAGGGAAGCAGGGGTGGAGTTTGGTTCTGGGGATGAGCTCTTCTCTCTTGGCTTGGCTCAGACCACGGCTCACTGCCGGCACCTCCATCCATCCATCCATCCATCCATCCATCCATCCATCCATCCATCCCTCCATCCATCACATCCATCCCTCCATCCATCACATCCATCCATCCATCCATCCATCCCTCCATCCATCCATCCCTCCATCAATCCCATCCCATCCCATCCCATCCTTCCCCTAACCCTGGTGTTCGCCGGATCCTCCCGGTGCCCCCGGTGATGCTCAGCCCCCGCCACCCCCCGTGTTGTGTTTGTTGGAGGTTTAGGATTCCAAGGGGACCCCAATCTTCTCCTCCTCACTCTATTTACACTTATCTCGCCGTTCTCCGTCCTGCCCCGGTGTCTGTCTGCAGGCGGAGCTGAGGCGGGCAGAGCAGGGCAGGGGGAGCCGGGCAGGTGGGATTCACCCCTCAAACCTCCCCCGGGACTCCTTTGGCTTCGCTTTTCCCTCTTTTCCCCAGGAGCAGCTGAACCGCAAGAGTTCCCTGAGGTTTTCCGACCCGTGTCCATGTCCATCCCACTCTGGCCTCACCGAGGGGGAGGTTGGAAGCCCCCCCAGCCCCCCCCAGCTCTGCTCTCCTGACTGCTGGGCCGGGGAAGTTTTTTTAAAAAAGCCAAGTATTGGGTGTCCGGCCTGACTGCCCCCCGTGTTTTCTTATGGTTTCTAATGGTTAATAAACGTTCTGTCCTGCCTCTGCCGCCTCCTCCTGCCCCCATGTCCCCGAACTGCCCCAGCCCTGTCCCCAGCCTTGTCCCCACCCCATATCCCCCCCCCAGCACCCCCCGGTCCACACCCCCACCCCACGCCCCACTCCGTCCCCGGGGGTTCCGCTCCCCCCGTCCTCTCCCGCTGTTTACACCCAACACGGAGCTCCCGGGGCTGCGGGCGGGGCGGGGGCGGCCCCAGCGGGACGGGACGGGACCGGTTCGGGACGGGACGGAGGTATAAACCAGGGAGCTGCCACACCGACCCGGTCCGTCCGCCGGTCCCTATCCTGGACCCGGTGCCGATCCCAGCCCCGATCCCGGACCCGATCGCAGTCGCAGCCAGAGTACCGGTGCGGATCCCGGTCCCTCTGCCGGTCCTGATCCCGATCCAATCCCGGTGCCGGTCCAGGCCATGGCCACGTCCAAGGTGTCGGTGTCGGGGGGGTCCCTGCCCGCCGCTCGGGAGCACGCTCTGGCTGTCACCCGCGACTACATCATCAACCCCCGGCTGAGTGAGTGGGGGGACACGGGGGGGACACGACACGGGACCCCTCTGCCATCCGTCCGGGGGGGGCTCGAGGGAAGCGCTGGGGTGGCGGGGACTGGGGGGTGGCACTAGGACAGGCAGAAGTGTGTGACACTGGGACAGGCAGAGGTGACAAGGACAGGGGGTGGCACAGGGACAGAAGGGTGGCACTGGTGGTGGTGGGTGACAGAGGGCAGGCAGGGGTGGCAGGGACACACGGTGGGTGCTGGGAGAGGCACAGGTGACAAGTACAGAAGGGTTGACACTGGGACAGGCAGGGACAAAATGGTGGCACTGGGGCTGGGGGCACTGGTGACACTGGGGACAGGGGGGTGGCACCGGTCTCTGGGGAGGTTTGCTGTGACCTTTGCGCCATCACTCCCGAGTCAGGACGGCCTTGCTGTCACCTCCCTGTCCCCAAGCCGGGTGGCTCTGGGCTGTCACTGTCCCCACTGCACCCTCCCGGCCCGGCCCGGCTCTGCCCGCCCGTGTTTGCTGTCAACAGGCAGCAGCCACCCATGGGTGACACTGGGTGACACAGGGAGGGGACAGCGCAGGGACCGCGGGTGGCATTGCTGGGTTGTCCTCCCTGGTGGGTACTGTGGAGGTTTCCCCACCCCCCAGCCCCATGGCAGGGACCCCCAACCCCACAGGCTGGGAGCTCCCCCTTCCCATCACTTCTCCACATCTCCTCCCTTTATTCCACACCCAGCCCGGGGGTCCCCCAGCCCCTTTCCTGCCCACCTGCTCCCTCCCCGCCCCCAGCCCCATTTTGTCTGCCCCACTCCACCCCCCAGCCCAGCCCAGCAATTTATTTGATTTGATTTTTGGGGGATTTTTTTTTTTTCTGGTGGCCGGTGCGGGGGGTTTTGGGGGGGGGGGGATTGGGGTTCACGCTCGGCTGCTCGGGGCCCTTTCTTTGCGGTTCCTCACGTGACGGGCAGGTGTGGATGGGAACCCATCACCGAGGGGACTAATTAGTGGCATAGAGTGTGACCCCCCGCAGCGCCTTTCACCGCCCCCCGCAGGGCCGGGGCTGCGGATCGGGGGGGCCCGGGGGCTTTGAGAGCGCAGCACGAATTTGACCCACGGGGCACAGTGGGCACTTTGGGGGGGAAGCGGCCAGGGAGGGAATGTGGGAAAATCGGGATGAGGCCACCGGGGGACGCGGGGTCTGGGGGTTGTGTCCAGGTGGATCCTGGAGGGGGGGGAGAGGGGGAAAGGAGGATGGGATCAGCAGCACGGGGATGGGGAGAAGGGCTCAAAGCTGGGGGCAGGGATGGGTTCTGTCCTGGGAATTGGGCTCCAGCACCTCCAGGGTGGGCTCCAACACCCTGAACATCAACTCTGGTACCTCGGGTGATGGCTCCAACACCTCCCGTGCTGGCTCCAGCACCTCAAGTGTTGGCTGCAGCACCCTGAACATCAGCTCTGGCACCTCAGGCCTTGGCTCCAGCACTTCGAGAGTTGGCTCCAGCACCCCCAGCATCGACCCCAGCACCTCAAGCGTCACTTTGTCACAGTTTTGGGGTTAAAACCTCTCTTTTTTAAAACCCGGTCCGGAGCTCCCCAGGACCACCCTGTGCCTGGTGCACAGCCCACCCAGACCCCCTCTGCCCCCCCGGGGGTGTTGTTGTCCCATGGCTGTGGGGTGCTAAGCATGGGGCAGGGGGCTGGGACCCCCACCCCTGTGCAGGGGGACGCTGGGGGCCCGATCCGGTGCTGTGAGGTGGCTCAGAACCAGCTCCGGATCTACGGGGGGTGATTTGGGGGGATTTTGGGGCTGTTTTGTGCCCCCGTTTTCCATCTTTGCTCCACGTGGGTTCCGTGCTCCATCTCGGGGGTGGGAGGGGGCTGTGGGGAGATATCCTCTGGGACAAGAGAGGAGGTCCCCGAGGCCAAGGTGACGGTCATCCGAGCTGTCCCCGGTCCCCGCTCCTCGGGGAATTTCGGGAGCGATCCCCTGGAGCACTTTGGAGCCGAGCCCTAAGGCGAGGGGGGGGCGGGGATTTGGGGAGGGGGCTTTGGTCGGGCAGAGGGAGGGGCAGGGGGCTGGGGGGGGGGGGGGCTGGGCCGGGCTGAGCGGCAGCAATTAGCGACGGGTGGAGATGGGTCGGGTCCCCTTTGTCACCGGGGGCCCTGTCCCCCCCGTTGTCCCGTCCCCCCCCAGCTCGGGTCAGGGCTAACGGAGATTGGAGCTGACAGGAGCTGTGAATTTGGGGCTGGGGGCGGGGAAGGGACGGGCTTGAAAGAGTTTTTCTTTTCTCTTCCCCCCCTCCCGAGCCCACACACCCCGCTCCTCCCGCCGCTTCTTCAGCCCAGCTCAACGGCTTCATTATCCAAATTATCCAAATTATCCAAATTGGTGCTTTCCGGTAACCGCAGCCCCGCCGCGGGCCCGGCCCTCCCCGCAGCCCCCTCCTCTTCCTCACTCCTCCTCCTCCACCTTCATCCTCCTCTTCTTCCTTCTCCTCCTTCATCATCCTCCTCCTTCACCCTCCTTCTCCTTCGCCCTCCTCTTCCTTCATCCTTCTCCTCCTCCTCCCTGCCCCATCACCCCATGTCACACCACGGGGCACTCAGGGGTCCTGCCAGGGGTCCCGGTGCCCCTGGTGGGAGAAGCCCCCCGTGCCTTGCAGGGAAAACCAGGGGGGTCCTCAGGGGGCTGGGACGGAGACCCGGGGTGGGGTCCTCAGGGGGCTGGGACGGAGACCCGGGGTGCTTGGACCTCACTTTGGTGGTGGTGGCCCCAAAAGTTCATCCTCCTGCTCCAGCACCCGGCTGGGCTTCTCCATCCCCAGGGTGGGGACAGCTGGTGACCTCCTGGGCAGCTCTGGGGACACGGTGGAGAGAAAGGAAGGGAGAAGGGAGAGGTGGAGGTGGGATGGGCAGGGAGGAACCTGGGGAGATGGTGGGGTCTGGGGGCACGGGACACGGCTCAGCCTGGGGCTGGAAACTGCTGCTTGTGGTGACATCCCCGGCTGTGGTGACATCCCCGGCTGTGGTGTCTCCGAGTGCTGATGGAGTGTCCTTGTCCCCCCCAGCCTACCAGACAGTGTGTGGTGTCAATGGGCCACTCGTGGTGCTGGACAATGTCAAGGTAGGAGCCCGATGGGTGACAAGGGGACACCTCGAGTGTGGCGGCAATTTGGGCTTGTGGGGACCCCCCCCTGATGTCCCTGCCAGGGCCTGGCTGCCAGCCCCCCCTCCAGGGCAGGGACAGCGTGATGGGGAGAGTGTCCCCACTGTCCCCCATGCAGCTCCTGTCCCTCTGCCCCAACTCCTGTTCCCTGTGACCAAACTTCAGCTCCTGTCCCCTGTCCCTTGTCCCCTGTCCCCTGCCCACCCCCAGCTCCACCCAGGAGCCCGGTCCGAGCCAGGTCCCGTCACACCCCCCGCTCCTCATGTCACCCCCAGCACCAGGTGGCATCTTGGTGGCACTTTGGTGGCCCCCCGCCTGTCCCCGCTGCCGGCGCGGGGCTTGGGGTCACCTGGGTGGGCTCTGGAGGTCCCGGCATCCCCGCGGGGCCAGCGGGGACCCTGGAAGGGGCTTTTGTTGGCCGGTGGCGGATTCCTGGGGCCCCTTTCACCCCCGGCCCGGCGGGGTGACAATTAATTAGGCCAATTAAAAGAGTCAGCCCGGGGCGGGCGGGTACTGCCCGGCTTTCCCTGCATGGAAAGGGATTTGGAGGAGAATGGAGACGGAAGAGGAGGAGGAAGGAGGAGGAGGAGGAAGGAAGAGGAAGATGAAGGAGGATGAGGAAGGATAAATGGGAGGAAGATGGAGGAGGAGGAAGAGCGGGGTGCTCCTGTCCTTGGGCGTTGTCCCCCGAGCAGGACATGTCCTTCCGCCAAGGGGCTGCACAGAGTCCCCTCCACCCGCCCCGGGGGTCCCTGGGGGTTCCCCCCCCCCAGCTCCCATCCCCCCCTATCCCACCAGTTTGCCCAGTACGCCGAGATCGTCAACTTCACGCTGCCCAACGGGACGACCCGCAGCGGGCAGGTCCTGGAGGTGATGGGCTCCAAAGCCATCGTACAGGTGAGAGGGGGGCTCAGGGGGACCCCACCCCATTAGGCTCCCCCCCCCCAACCCTCCCGGCTCGGATCACCCCCAAATCAGCCCACTCGGACCGATTTCGGGTCAAATCGGGTTCAGCAAATGCTGCCCCCCCCCTCCAGCAGTGTCTGTATAAACCTGATGGGGAGTGAGGGGGGAGAAAGAAAAAACACCTGGAAAAAATAGGGAAAAAAGGGGGGAAAAAGGGGGGAAGAGGGGAGAAAAGGGGGGAATAAGGGGGAAAAAAGAGGAAAAAGAGGGAAAAAAAGGGGGGAAAGAGGAAAAAGAAGGGGGAAAGGAAGATAAGGGGGGAGTGAGAGGGGAAATAAGACGGGAAAGGGAAAAAAGGGGAAAGACAAAAAAGGGGGGAAAGGGGAAAAAAGGTATAACCGGGGGGAAATGGGAAAAAAAGGATAAAAAGGAGAGAGGAAACCGCTCGGGGGAAGGGGGGTGCCCGTCCCTCTGTCCCCCGGCTCTAATCCGGGCCCACAAACGGTGTCAGACATTGTGTGTCCCCCCCGGCAGACCCCTCAGAGGGGGTCCCTAATCCCGGGATTGCCCCCTCCCCTTTTCTCACCTCTCCCTGCCCACCCCCCCCTCGCCCCCTTAGCCCTCTGGCCTCGTTAATCCCCCGCTAATTGCCCCCCCGCCCCCTCCCCCCGGGGTCTCCGCAGGTGTTTGAAGGAACATCTGGGATCGACTCCAAGAAAACCACCTGCGAGTTCACCGGGGACATCCTGCGGACCCCCGTCTCCGAGGACATGCTGGGTGAGACCCCCCCTCACCTCTATGCCGGGGGGGGGGACACGGGGCACCAGGGTGTCCCACAGGGTCACCAGGAGGTTTGGGGGGTGCTGGTGGGACATCAGAACTCACCCAGCTGCAGCCCCCCTGCCATGGGGATTGGCACGGGGTCACCCAGTGGTTTGGGTTGTAGGGAGCTCAGAGCCCCCCCAGTGCCCCCCCTGCCATGGTCAGGGACACCTCCCCCAGCCCAGGGTGCTCCAAGCCCCATCCAACCTCCAGCACTGCCAGGGATGGGGCAGCCACAGCTTCTGGGGGCACCTTGGGGGTCACCACCCTCACAAAGGGTTCCTGGACCCCTCCATGTGACACCCAAGGGTTGGGTGACACCACAACCCACAGGGTAAGGACAAGGCCAGCACAGAGGTCCCCAGAGACACCCCCCCCCATCACCCCCAAGCAGGTGCCACCAAGACCTCCCCACCAAACCCTTTTTTTCTTTGGGGGGGGGGGGGTGTGGGGTGGTCCAAGGCTCCCAGAGCTGCTGCTGCTCCATCTCCTGGAGCATCCTAGGTGGGGTGGGATCGATAGCGGTGCAGCCGCTGTGCTGACCCCCCCAGTGCCCCCCCGGAGCCCCCCGGGGCCGGGAAGCATCGGGGATGTCAGAGCAGATCAAGGTGATGGCCGAGCCCGAGCACCGAGCAGGAAAGGTCACCAACCAACCAACCAACCTTGGAGCGGGGCTGGGGAGGGACGGGGGGGCCAGTGGGACCCCGGCTCGGGGGGAGAGGGGGCAGAGATCCCCCCCCTGTCCCAGGGGGATCCCCGCTGCAGGGACGTGTCCCGCTGTCACCGCTCCCTGCCCTTTGTCCCTGCCCTTTTCCACCCGCACAGAGGGGAAGGAGATGGCAGGAGACGTCTGTGCCCCCCCCCCCCACTGCAAACCCCCACCCTCGAGGTCCCTCTGTGGGACCCCGAGTGACCCTTGCCACCAGGTGCCACCCTGACAGCCCCTGGGGCTGCTCTGGGGGCTGCAAGACCCTCAGGAGCCTCCAGGCTGGGGGGTCAGGGGGCTCCTCCAACCCAACCCTTCTCTGGTGGCTCCTTGGGGACACTTTGTCCCCTGTATGGACACAGCACTGAGGCTGTGTCTGCAAAGTCCCCTACAGACACCCAGCCCCTCCCTTGCGGGACACCCCGGGGCACTTGGGATGTCCTGTGCCACCCATGGGTGCCCTCCTGGTGCTCCCTCCCCCCCAAACCATCTGGTGATGTTCTCCTGAGGACACCCGTTCCCCAGCGGGCAGGACACCTCCTGGGTGTCCCCTCAGACCATGGGGGGTGGGGGTGTCCCAGCCCAGGCCGGTGCCTCCAGCGGGGGATGAGCATCTCTGCTCCCTGCAGGTCGGATCTTCAATGGCTCAGCCCAGCCCATCGACAGCGGCCCCCCCGTCATGGCCGAGGACTTCCTGGACATCAACGGTGACAGTGCTGGGCACGGGGTGGCTCTTGGGGACAACCTGGACATCTGGGGACGGCGTCCTGATGGCCACAGTGTCCCCTGGGTGGGGGTAGGGGTGCTGGGGTGGGTCCAGGGGCCCCCATCCCACCCCAGGGCAGCCATGGGGGGGTTCTGCTGCTCCCAGACCACGTTTATCTTTCTCCTCCTGCCTCACTTGTGTCACCAGAGGGAGGGGGGGGGATTCCTCCACAGTGGGGTCTCCTCATTCCCACTCCTGCTCCAGGCCAGCCCATCAACCCCCACGGCCGCATCTACCCCGAGGAGATGATCCAGACCGGCATCTCCCCCATCGATGTCATGAACAGCATCGCCCGTGGACAGAAGATCCCCATCTTCTCAGCTGCTGGGCTGCCCCACAACGAGGTGGGTGCTGAGCCCCCGCCACAGCCCCAGCGCCTGGGGTGGGAGGAGGAGGATGGAGGATGGAGGATGGAGGAGGCATCAGAGGGGGCTTTGGGAGGGCTGGAGCCTCTCTCCTCCTCTCCTCGTGTTCCTCTGGGGACCAGGATGGAGCAGCCCCACCTTTGGTTGTGTCCCCTGAGCCCACAGCCCCACAGGGTGTGGTACACGTGGGGCATGTGTGACCTCGTGCCTCAGTTTCCCACCCTGGCAGCTCAGGGGTGGCAGAGGGGAAGGTTGACCACGGCCACCTGGGTGCCATGAGGAGGGGGCACATGGATGGGGAGGTGGGGGACACCCCTCACCCCCTGGTGCCCATCCTGGGCTGGTTCCTCTGGGTCCTCTCTCCATCCCAGCACCCCAGGGTGGGTTCTGGTCCTGGGGTGGGGGTGGTGGCTCCCCCAGGAGGGGTTTCCCTGGGTGCTGCTCCCCCCATCCCTGTCTCCCCGCAGATTGCAGCTCAGATCTGCCGGCAGGCCGGGCTGGTGAGGAAATCCAAGGATGTGGTGGATTACCACGAGGACAACTTCGCCATCGTCTTTGCTGCCATGGGGGTGAGTCCCTGCCCAGCCCTCCTGGTGGGGACCCCAGACTGGAGGCTGCCACCTCCTCGTCCCCTCCCTGCCTCGGTTTCCCCCTGGCATGGAGCTGCCCCTGTGCCCTGAGCAGGTGAACATGGAGACAGCTCGGTTCTTCAAGAGTGACTTTGAGGAGAATGGATCCATGGAGAACGTCTGCCTCTTCCTCAACCTGGCCAACGACCCCACGTCAGTCACCCCCAGGGCTCTGGCACAGCTCTGCTCCTCCTCATCTTCCCCTCCATCCTCCTCCTCTTCCTCCTCCTCTTCCTCTTCTTTCTCCTTCTCCTTCTCCTTCTCCTCCTTTTCTCCTCCTTCCTCTCCATCTCCCTCTTCTCCTCCTCCTTTCTCCTCCTTCCTCCTCTCCTCCTGGGCTGCCCTGGCCCATGTGTGTCCCCCGGGGTGCCCACCCTCTCCCCCCCCAGGATCGAGAGGATCATCACCCCCCGCCTGGCCCTGACCACTGCTGAGTTCCTTGCCTACCAGTGTGAGAAGCACGTCCTGGTGATCCTGACGGACATGAGCTCCTACGCCGAGGCCCTGCGGGAGGTCAGCACCCGGCCCTGTGTCAGGGGGGTCCTGATGGGATGATGGGGTGCTCAGGGGGTGGTGGGGGTTCTCGGGGTGCTTGGGGTGCTCAAGGTGCAGAGAGCTCCTGAAGTTCTTGTGCTCAGGGGGTCCTGATGGGGTGATGGAGATTCCTGGGCTGCTCAGACCACTGAAGGTCCCCAGGGTGCTCAGGGTGCTGTTTTGTTGGGTTTTTTGGGGGGGTTCCTAGAGTTCTCGGGGTGCTTGCCATGTCCAGGGTGCTGGGGGGGTCTGGGGGTGCCTGGGATGCTCAGGGTTCTTGGGGTGCTGGGAATGGTGCCCAGGAGACTTGGGGTCCTTGGGGTGCTCAAGGTGCTGAGAAGGTTCTGGGGGTGCTGGGGGGTCCCTGGAGTGCTGGGGTGCTCAGGGTGCTGAGGGCTCTGGGTGTTCCCGGGGTGCTGGGGGATCCTGGGGTGTCTGGATGTTCCTGGGGGGGTTTCTTGGGGTTCCCGTGCCCCCTCCAGCCCCCTGCCCGTCCCGCAGGTCTCAGCAGCCCGGGAGGAGGTTCCGGGGCGCCGGGGGTTCCCGGGGTACATGTACACAGACCTGGCCACCATCTACGAGCGTGCGGGGCGGGTGGAGGGCAGGGGCGGCTCCATCACCCAAATCCCCATCCTCACCATGCCCAACGACGGTCAGTGGCTTGGGGAGGGGGCTGGGGGACACACCTGGCCGGGACGCTGGAGTTTTGGGGGGCTCACGGCACCCTGACCCCCAGACATCACCCACCCCATCCCGGACCTGACGGGTTTCATCACCGAGGGACAGATCTACATCGACCGCCAGCTCCACAACAGGCAGGTCCGTGCTGGGACCCCCGGGTGAGGGGACTGGGGGACACCGAGGGCTGGGGGGGGGGGTGGTAGGAGCAGGGTGAGGGTCCCCAGCAGTGACCTGGGGGGCCGTGTCCCTCCTGCCCCGCAGATCTACCCCCCCATCAATGTCCTGCCCTCCCTGTCCCGCCTGATGAAATCGGCCATCGGGGAGGGGATGACCAGGAGGGACCACGGCGATGTCTCCAACCAACTGGTGAGGGGTGCTGGGGGTACTGGGGTTACTGGAGGTGCTGGGGGGACACGTTGGGGAGGGGGGGGAGCAGTGTCCCTTGTCCCTTCCCATCCCGGAGCTGAGGTCTCCCTGCCCTGTGCCGGGAGGGATCCCAGCCCCAGGTGCCGGCAGCTCCGTGGGGTGTGGGGTGTGTGGTGTGGGGTGTGCCATCGGGTGTCCCCGTGTCCCCCGCAGTACGCCTGCTACGCCATCGGGAAGGAGGTGCAGGCGATGAAGGCGGTGGTGGGGGAGGAAGCGCTGTCGGCAGACGATCTGCTCTACCTGGAGTTCCTGCACAAGTTCGAGAAGCAATTCCTCACCCAGGGTGAGACCCGGGGACAGGGGGGCTTTGGAGCTGAGCCAGACCCCCCCAGGGCATGTCCCGAACCCCCCCTCCCTTCCCAGGTCCCTACGAGAACCGCAGCATCTTCGAGTCCCTGGACCTGGGCTGGCAGCTCCTGCGCCTCTTCCCCCGCCAGCTCCTCAAGCGCATCCCCGAGGACGTCCTGGCCGAGTTCTACCCCCGGGAGAGCCCGGCGCCCACCAGCACGGCCCTCTGAGCCCCCCGGGGCTTTGGGGAACGGCCCCCTCTGCCCCCAGACCCCCCAGCACCTGAGGCTGGCCCTGGGCTGGCTGCCGGGAGGCTGCAGAGGGAGCTGGGAACCTCTTCCCCTTGCTCAATAAACCCAAAGTGGTCACCGAACCCACCCCTGTCCTTGTGGTCACCGAACCCACCCCTGCCCCTGTGCTCCCCCCCGGGACCCTCCCCCAGCCCCATCCATCCATCCTGGAGCCTCCAGCAGTGCCCGGGACGGGGCAGCCCCAGCTCCTGGGCACACCCTGGGCCAGGGGCTGCTCCTGATTTTTCCCCTTTCTGTGGTTTTTTTTTTTGGGGGGGGGGAGTCCTGGGGCTCTGCTTTTCCCCCCCAGGAAAGGAGGCTCCAGCCCCCAGGGCCACCCCAGCTGTCCCCGAGGTGACAGTGACAGCTCCCCAGGCATTTCCCCCCCTCCTGCTTCACCTTCCAAAGGATAAAATTCAATTTAAGGCCCAAAGTCCTGGGGGGTTTTGCCTCGTTTGCTGCTCCCCAGCAGCCTGCCTGGAAATCTCTTTTTTTAGGCAAAACTTTTTTAAGGTTCATTTTGTCCCTGAGGAGAGGGAGAAGCCCCCAGCTTGTCCAGGGGACAGGGCCTGGTGTCCCCCACCCTGTGGCCTTCCAGCAGAATGACAGCACCCGCAGGTTTTTTTTTAAAAAAACCCCTAAAACTGTTGAATTCAGAACAGCTGCTGCATGATCAGAACCCAAACTATTAATGAACAAACCGTGGAGATCACCCCAGGCAGAACGGGTCACAAAACGAGCCCTTTTCCTCCAAAAGATCCTCCCTGAAAGCTGCATTCCAGCCACGTGGTCCTGCTGAGCCCGGGGGGATCTGTGCTGGTGCAGGCAGGAGGTGACCAGAAATGGGCAAAAAGAGGAAAAAAAGGGGAGATCAAGAGGGGTCTGTGATTCTGAGGGACAAGAATGTGGGGTTCAGCTCCTCCTCTCTGTGAGTGGGGACTGAGTTTCCCTTGAGGAAAGGGGGAGGCAGGGAAGCTGAGGGCTCAGGGGCACAGATCCTCCTCCAGGGTTCTCATGGAAGCAAAGGGAAAAGTGGAGATTTCCATCAAAATCCAGCCTTAAAACCCAAGAAAAAAGCCACGTGGAGTCCCTCCGGGTGCCCTGCCCCTGGGGAGCAGGGAGAGCACCCACCCTGCCAGCACTCCTGCAGCTGGGATTGCCCCCAGTGTCAGCACTTCACCCCAGCTGCTGGGTTTGGGGTTGGTTTCTTGGTTTGTTTAATTAATGGCTCTGTGTAAACCTCAGAAAACCTCAGACTCTGCTGCCACCCCCAGGGAACCATTTCCCCCTCAGCCACCCCACACCCAGGTGCCAAACTCCTGCCTGGAAACCCGGATCCCAGAGCAGGGGGGGCAGCATCACAGGGGGGAGGGGGGTTTGGATCCTCCTGGGGGGGTGGGGAGAGCTCAGCTGGAGCCCCAGATCCTCCTGGGGGGGATCAGCAGGACAGGACCAGCCTCTCCCCGTGTGTCTGTGTCCCTCCAGCCAGCACCCAGGAAAATCCCTGCTGGAGGGGTGAGGAGGAGGTGGGGGGAGGCCAGGGCCCCCCCAGACAGTTCAGGTCTGCAGTGGGGTGAGGTGGGCTCAGAAGATCTTCTGCCTGCTGGGCAGGATGGCTTCCTTGATGAAGGAGAAGATCAGGAGGATCCCCGAGCGTTTCCCTCTCTTCCCTTTGGTGAAATAGTTGGAGACCACATCATCTGGGGGGGGGAGAAGGGGATTAACAACCCCACACAGCTCACACCCCCCCAGCACCTCAGCTGCCCCCAGAACGTGGACATTTTGGGGTCCTTTTGGGTCATCCCAAGCCCCAGGTTCAACATCTGTGCCAGGGAGCCCCAACCCCCAGCTCCCCAGGATGGGAAATCAATCCCCCCCCTCCCTCCCTCCCCCAGTGTCTGCCTGGGCTTTCCAACCCGTGCTTTTGGGTTGGAAAAGGGCTTTTTCAGAGCCCTGGCTGCCAGGTTTCCTGGGGGGCTGTGTCTGTGTGTGGGGGGGTTGTGGCAGGCTCACCCCCAGGCTGCACAGTGGAGGGCAGAACGTTCTCTCCAGCTGAGAGGGAGACGAAGAAGGCGAAGGGGATGAGCCAGAGGCAGAAGGTGAAGTAGGCAAGGACCTGGGGGGCAGGGAGAGGAGTCACACACAGCCCCCTCCTCCCCAAAAAAACCTCCCTGGGAGCCACCCCCAGCCTGCACCTGAAGCTCCTCCCAGGGGGGCTGATCCCCTGCCCTCCCCCCAGACCCCAAGGTTTCAGTTAAAGCAGAGAAAAAAAAATCAAATCAAATCTGTGTCTGTGAGGACTGGAACCCTTCCCCTCCTCCCAGCACCAGGAGCAGGAGGCAGGAGCTGGGCTGGGGCCTCCTCCTGCCCCAGGGTGCTGGGAAAAGCTGGAGAAGGGGAGAAAGTTTCTAAAAAGGTGTTTTATAGATCTGGTTCCTTGGGTTTGGGTTTTTTTCCCCAGTTGTTTCTAACAATGTGAGGTGCCTGAGCAAGGCCCTGGGGGGTTCTGGGTCCTGGCAGTGTGAGGAGACACAAGAACTGGGATGTGAGAGGTGAAAGCCATGAGGAAACTCATCAGAAAGGGGGAAATGAAATTAAAAGCAGGATTTTTTCCCCTGTTTTTCCTGGTTTTGCAATTCCAGCACATAAGGTTTGATGAAACCCTCCTGCCCACAGCTGAGAGAGGAAAAGCTGCAGGGGAATCCCCCAGGGAGAGGGCTGTGAAAAATACCCACAGTGCTTCTGCCTGCCCACTGGAGAAACCACCAAAAAACCCCCAAAAAAGGCATTTTCCTCCTCCTCCCCCTCCCAGGAAGCCCAGAGCTCCTTCCCCAGGCCCCTCACCTCAGAGAACAGGTAATACTCCTCTGCAAAGTACTGGAAGGCCAAGTAGTGATTGAAGACAACCAGCACTGGGGGGGGGAAGCAGAGGGCAGGGTCAGGAGCAGGAATCCCCCCCCAGCCCCAGCCCAGCCCCCCCCAATCCCCCCCTTCCCCTCCTCCTGCTGAAACATCTTCACACAACCAGTGAGGAATGGTGTCAGCAGCAGATTTACCCTGCCCCCCATCCCACCTCCCTCTGCTGCTTCCTCCCTGAACCTCACTGCTCAGAGGAGGAGCAAAAAACCCCCAAAAATGGTAAAACCCCACCCAAAGCCCACCCAACCCCCATCCTGCCCTCAGCAGCTGCTGGGGGGACAGGGGGGGACAAGGGGGAGACGGGAGGGGGCAGGGGGGGGCAAGAGGGGGACAAGAGGGGGACAGGGGGAAGGCAAGAGGGGGACAGGGGGGACACGGGGGACACAGAGGGGTCAGGGGGGGACAGAGGGGGAGGGGGGCACAGGGGGGGCACCCCCAGAGCTCCATGTCAGGGAAACAAACCAAGTGGCAGCCAAAAAGATGTCCCCAGGGCTCCCCCCAGCCCCAGAGAGGAGGGACCCTCATCCCTGTGTGGGACAGAGCCACAGAACCCCCTCTCCCAGCACCCCCCCCAAGCTCTGCCTGCAGCTGGAGCCCCCCCAGGAGTCCCCTGGGTCCCTGTCCCCCTCCCCAGAGCCACAGGAGCAGCCTCAGGGGGGGCTGAGTCCCTGGGGAAGGAGGCAGCTGAGGGAAAGGCAAAGCTCTGCTGCCCCCCAGAGCACACCTGGGGAGGGGGAGAGGAGGAGGGAGAGGGAGGGGACAAGGAGGGGGGGACAAGGAAGAGGAGGGAAGAAGAGGAAAGGAGGAGGAGGAGGAGGAGGATTCTTCCTCTGCTCCACTCACCGCAGGAGAGGATGAAGTTGGAGGAGGTGAGGATGATGAAGGGGAAGGTCTGCAGCAGCCCGAAGTAAACCAGGTTGGTGAAGAGCCCCACGCCCACCATGAACCCGGGGAAGTGCTCAAAGAGGTAGAGCCCCACCAGGATGGCTGAGGAGACCTGAAGGAGAGCAGGGGGGGTTGCACCACCTCCCCCCAGCCCCTTAGGGACACCCCCCCCCCCCCCCTGCTGCAGCTCCTGGGGGCTGAGCCTCAGTTTCCCCGGGGAAGGGGCAGGGACATCCCCTCAGGAGAGGGGGCACCACCTCCCCCTGCAGCACGGGAGCTGCTCTGGGGCCAGCAGAAGCTTCCCAAGTGCTGCTCCAGAGCCAACGTCCCCCCCACCCGGGTCACCACCCCTCCCGGGGTGACAGCAGGAGGGAGCTGCCCCCCAGGGACTCACCCAGATCATGTACTTGATGATCCTCCTGGTGACAACCGTGTACTCCTCGATCAGCTCTGCCAGGTAGTACAGCCCAGCAGCTGGGGAGAGACCCCCGGCTCAGCCCCGGGCACGGGGAAGCCCCCAGCCCCCCAGGGGCAAACCCGGGAGTCCTCAGCCCTGGGGGTCCCTGCTCATCCAGCCCGGGAGAGGAGGGGGAGCTGGGTGAGCCCTGCTCCCTGCAGCTCCCAGGGGACCTCAAGGGGGATGTGGGGACACCCACGAGAGAACCTTCACCCACCCACCCCGAGTCTCTGGGGCTCTCAAGGGCACCAGGGGGACCCCAAACCCTGGAGCACCCAGGGGGCACCGGAGGCACCGGGGGACCCCAAACCTCAGGGACATCCCGAGGCCTCAGGGACACCCAGGGACCCCAAACCTCAGGGACATCCCGAGGCCTCAGGGACACCCAGGGACCCCAAACCTCAGGGACACCCAGGGATCCCAAACCTCAGGGACACCCAGGACCCCAAAACCTCAGGGACACCCAGGGATCCCAAACCTCGGGGACACCCAGGGACCCCAAACCTCAGGGACATCCCGGGGCCTCAGGGACACCCAGGGACCCCAAACCTCAGGGACATCCCGGGGCCTCAGGGACACCCAGGGACCCCAAACCTCAGGGACATCCCGGGGCCTCAGGGACACCCAGGGACCCCAAACCTCAGGAACACCCAGGGGGGCCCCAGCTCTGCGGGGCACCGGGGAGCCCCTGGCCGGGCTGGGGTCCCCTGGCATTCCCAGCGTGGCGGCCCCGAACCCGCTCCCAGCATGAGCCCGGGCTGTCCCCTGCCGGCAGCCCCCCCCCTCCCCTCCCCTCCTCTCCTCTCCGATATATCGCGACAAGGCCCCGGGTGAGGCCTGCGGCCCGGCCCTCCCCCCGGGCTCACCGATGGCCAGGGTGACGAAGGCCACCTGGATGAGCAGGGACAGCCAGCTGAGCGCGTAGATGAACCACATGGCGGGGAGGGGACGGGAAGGGATGGGGAGGGGATGGGGGGGGGGGAACGGGCCAGGCCGGACCGGACCGAACCGAACCGAAGGGAACCGAACCCCGCGGCCCGGCTCTGGGCCGCTCTACACGCGGCGCCGGAACAAGCGAGAGGAGCCCAGAGCGGCCCCCGCGCCCGGCCCCGCTGGGAGGACAGCGCCCCCTGCAGGACGGGAGGACTCTGCCGCCAAACCCCGCGGGGGGGGGGGGGGAGAACGGACCGGGACCCCCGGAGTGTAACGGGACCCCCCTAAAATGGACCGAGACCGCCAGAACGGACCGGGACCCCCGCAGGCTGCACAGGGACCCCCGAAATGTACCGGGACCCCTCAAAAATGCACAGAAAGCCCCCAAAAAACTGCCCCGGGACCCCAAAACTGCCCCGGGACCCCTCAAAAATGCACCCCCCCCCCCAGACTGTTCCGGAACCCCTACAAATATACCGAGACCTCCCCCAGAATGTACCAGAACCCCCGAACTGTACCAGAACCCCTCAAAGCTGTATCTGAACCCCCAAAAATGTACTGAGACCCCCAATAACTATACTGGACCCCCCAAAACGGTACTGGGACCCCCTAAAACTGCACCGGGACCCCTGGATTTTACCAGCCCCCCAAAAAACTGAAGCGGGACCCCTGCAATGCTCTGGGACCCCCAAACTGTACCGGGACCCCAAAACTTTACTTGGACCCCCCTAGAATATATCGGGACCCCTCAAAACTGAGCCGGGACCCTGCAATGAACTGGGACCCCCTCCCAGACTGTACTGGGACCCCGAGATGTAACAAGACGCCCCCAAAACTGTACCAGGACCCCCCCAAACGGCACAGGCACCCCGATCCATACAGGGACTCCCCCAAACTGCACACCGAAACCGTATAGGGACCCCCAAAACCATATGGGGATGCTGAGCAGTTCAGGGACACCCCGAAACCATGCAGGGACCCCCGAACCACACAGATACCCCTCCCAAATCCTGCAGGACCCCAAAATGATGGGGAACCCCCCCAGAACCTGCGTAGGGACCCTCGGATCCACATCGAGACCCCCGCACCCCTAAAGGGACCCCCGCACCCATATAGGGACCCCAAAATCCATATAGGGACCCCTGGATCCCTATAGGGACCCCAAAATCCATATAGAGACCGCGGTACCATATAGGGACCCCCTGCACCCATATTGGGACCCCGGCACCCATATAGGGGCCCCTGTAACCCTCTGGATCCCCCCTGAACCTCCTGTGCCCCCCCGTACCCCTCTGTGTCACCCCTGTACCCCTTGGATCCCCCCAACATCCCCCTGGACCCTCTCCGGACCCCCCTGGACCCCCTGTGTCCCCCCTGTCACTGTAGGACCCACGGGGGGTTTGTGGGGTGTTTGTTATTGTAGGGTCACCCCCCAACGAGCAACAGCACCCCTGGGCACCCCCCAAAAAACGGGCACTGAGACCCCCACCCCCCAGCACCCCAAAGGTGCCCGATGGGCCCTGGGCACCCCCCGGGCTGGGGGCTGTGGGGGGAGATTTGGGGAGGGGGGATTCGGGGGGATTTTGGGGGGATGCTGGGGGGATTATTGGGGTGATGCTGGGGGGGATTTGGGGGGGATTCTCGGGGGGGACTTGGGGGGATGCTGGGGGGGGATTTGGGGAGGCTGCTGGGGGATTATTGGGGTGATGCTGGGGGGTATTTGGGGGGATGCTGGGGGGTACTTGGGGGGCATGCTGGGGGGGGGCTTTCCCCCAGCAGCCAGGGAGCCCCAGCAGGGTGAGTGCAGCCCCGGGGGGGGGCTCAGCCCCCTCCTCTCTGATCCCCTCCAGCTCCCCCCGGATCGGGCAGAGTCTCTGCTGCCCCCCACATCCCCGTGGGTCGATGTTCCCCACCCCCAAACCCCATATCCCCCCCTGCCCATGTCTGGACGCTCCTCCCCCCCCATTGTTGTCCTGCCCATTGTCTGGGGGGGGTCCCTGTCCCAGCCCCCCCACGCCCCGCTGCCCTGATGTGTGCTGACAGCCCCGGCCCCCCCGCGCTGGGGGGGTTCATCTGCTCCGTGTTGGTGCCGGGGTCAGGCTCCGGTCAGCCGTGTCTGAGCCCCCCCCAGCCCCCCCTGAGCCCCCCCTGCCCGGGGAGGGGAGGCTCGGGCTGTCAGCTCCCCTCAGCCTCCTCCTGCTCCTCCACCCGTGAACGCCGGGCAGGGGCACTGCCCCCCCCCCAGCACCGCCCCACGGGGGACACGGGAGAGCAGGAGGGGCCCACGGGGTGCTGGGGAACCCCAGGAGGGCCCCGCGGGTGGCAGATGGCTCCAGAAGGTCCCCGTGGGGTGACAAATGGCTCCAAACGTCTCCAAAGGGCTCCGTGGGGTGGTGGAGAAGCCCAGCAGGTCCCCGTGGGTGGTAGATGACTCCAGAAGGTTCTGTGGGGTGCTAGAGAACCCCAGAAGGTCCCCATGGGTATTAGATGACTCCGGAAGGTCCCCACGGGATGGTGGGGACACCCATCAGGTCCCCATGGGGTATTAGATGACTCCAGAAGGTCCCCATGGGGTGACAAATGGCCCCAAACGTCTCCAAGGGGCACTCCAAGGTTCCCATGGGGTGGTGGAGAAGCCCAGCAGGTCCCAGGGGGTCCTACAGGACCCAGCAGGTCCCAGGGGTGTCAGAAGAGCCCAGCACACCCCACAGGGTGCTACGAGAAGCCCCCTGTGTCCCCTGCCCCACACAGGTCCCACGCAGTGTCACCAAGGACCCAAACCTGTGGAGGCTCCTCCTGGAGGGGTCCCGTGGGAGGTGACCCAAAGGTGATGCCCCAAGGACACCCCCCTGGCTCGGGGGGTGCTGGGGGTGCAGGGGGTTCCACCCCCATGGCCCCACCATGCACCCAAAGGGTGCTCCCAGGGGGCTGGGGGTGACAAGGGGACATGCTGGGGGTTCCCCTGGGGGGAGCTGAGCCCCACGTTGGGCCCCGGGACCCATGGGAGGGATTCTTGGGTGGGTCATGGAGGGTTGGGCACCCCCCTCCTGTCCCAGCCTTGGGGGTGACGAGGGGACACCTCCATGTGACACTCTGTGGGACTGTGGCACTGCCAGCCCCGCACCCACGGGTGGGGGGGACACAGAACTGTCCCCTGGGGTGGCACCATGGGGGATGGGGCAGTGGGGCAGACACAGAACCCACTGCACAGAGGGAAGGTTCAGGAGTGGGGAGGGGATCTCCAGGTGGTGGGAGGTGTGAGGAAGGACAGACAGACACAGACAGACACAGACAGACAGACACAGACAGTCAGACAGACACAGTCAGACAGACACAGTCAGACAGACACAGTCAGAATCTCCTCTCCTGCCCCTCCCCAGCTCTCCCCCCCAGACCCCCCTCCCACTGCTCCTGGGGTCGGGAGGTGACCCCAATCCCTGTGACCCCCCTGCAGAGCTCCAGGTCACTCAGCTCCATCTTCACCCCAAATCCCAGCCCGGGGCAGCCCCCAGACCCATTTCCCAACCCAGGGGATGGGGTCCAGACCCCCCAAACCCACCTCATCCCCTCCCACACTCAGTGGTGAGAGGAGAACATCTCTCTGCCAGCAGCCATGTGGGGCCTTCCTCCCACCCCTCACCCTCCTCTGCCTCCCCAGCGCCCACCCTGTGCCCCTCGGCACCCCCAGTGTCCCCTCTCCCCACCTGGGACCCCCGGTGGCTTTGGGAATGGAGCCATGCAGGATCCCACAGGCTCGGGGTGTCCCCTGGTCCCGTGCCCCCTTTCTGGGGGTCTCTGGGGGGACCGCAGGGGGGATTTGCTGCCCACCCCCCCTCAGTCTCTGTGTCTGACCCCAAATCACCATGTTTTACCCCAAATCACCATGATTTACCCCAAATCACCATCGTACTCCAAAGTGCCACGTCTCACCCCAAATCGCTCCCTTACCCCAAATCGCTTTGTCTCACCCCAAATCACTGTGTCGCACCTGAAATCGCTGTGTATGCCCCCAAATCGCTGTGTCTGACCCCCAATCGCTGTGTCTGACCCCAAATCACCGTGTTTTACCCTAAATCACCATCTTACTCCAAATCGTGGTGTCTCACCACGGTCTCTTACCTCAAATCGCTTTGTCTTACCCCGAACTGCCGTGTCTCACCCCAAATCTTTGTGTCTCACCCCAAATCTCTCCGTCTCACCCCAAATCGCTGTATCTCACCCCAAATCTCTGCGTCTCACCCCAAATCTCTGCGTCTTACCCCAAATCTCTGTGTCTCACCCCAAAGTGCTGCAGGTCCCCACGCACCGCGGGTTCGGTGCCACCATCCTGGTTGGATCCGAGATGGAAGGAGCCACCAGCAGCACGGTGGGGACAGCGTGGGGACAGGGATGGGAGGTCCTGGGGGTTCTCCTGGGGTCCCCCCACCACCACCTCCTTGGTTCCACGGGGGACACCCAGCCCAGGTGAGGCGAAGGCCACCACGTCCCTCGATGTCCCCGTCATCCCCACGGGACACTCGTCTCGTCCCGGGGGTGTTGGAAGGGGACCCCCAGCACAGTGTCCCCCCCACCCCCCGACTCACCCGCAGCCGCTCGGCTCCGCTCCCAACTTCGGCAGAAGTTGAGACAAAAGCCGCGGGTCGGGTCCCCGCGGTGGTGCTGGTGCTGTCCCCCCCCGTCCCCGCGGTCCCCAGACAGCCTGGTGCCACCAGGACTTAATGAGGGCACCGGGGCGGTGGGCTGGGGGGCTGCACACACGCACACACACGCACACACAGAGACACGCACACGCACACACACACACACACACACAGAGACACGCACACGCACACACACACACACACCCCCACGCTCCGTTTTAACCCTTCCCCTGCCGCTCCTCCCCTCCCCACCCCACTTTGGGGACATTTCGGGGGGGTCCCCTCAGCCCTCCAGGGGGGGACCTCAGGGGGTCCCAGCCACAGACCCCCGGGGGTCTCCCCTCTGCCAGAAGGGTTGGGATGTCCCCCAGCATGGCCACGGAGGGAGGGGTGGTCACCATCCCTGTCCCACCGGGGGGCTCAGGGGTCCCGGGGTACCCCCAGGTCTCTGCACGGGTCACCTGTGACAGGGAAACCCCAGAAGGGCTGGAGCTGGGGGGGACGATCCCAGCCCCCTGCCCACGCTGGGCCATATCCCCCCACACACACTGTCCCCTCATCCCTGGCTGGGGACACCCCCTTCCTGACCACCCCTCCCTCCCCCTCCATCTCCCCCCATCTCTGACCTCCCCCTCTGCCCCTCTGTCACCCACAGGGTTCCTGGTGCCCCACGAGGGGCTCAGCTGTGTCCGTGTCCGTGGGTGCCACTCGCCCGGGCCGCGGCTGCTGGGACGTGACAGTGCCCAGAGAGGGGAGGGGGCTGCGTGGAGGGACCCCGGCCCTGTGCCCCCCACGGGGGACGTGGAGGTGGGGACACAGCAGGACCCGGGGGACCAGACAGGGGCCCTGCAGCTCCATCACGGGACTGGGGGGGCTACGGCTGAGGGGGCTGCGGTGAAGGGGACCCCCCGGAACAGGGGCTGAGCCCCGTGGGACTCCGTCTTGCGTGGGGGGTCGGGGGGGAATGTGTCCTGGGGATCTCTATCGGGGGAGGCTGAGGGGGCTGTGTCCAGGGTAGGGGGCTATATATAGGAGGAGGGAGGCCATATCGGGGAGGGGGGCTGCGTCCTGGGGGGGCTATATGGGGGTGGGGGCTCTAACGGGGATTGGGGGGGGCATAGCGGGGGGGGGGGGGGCTGTGTGACTGTGGGTGGGTGACTCCGTGTCCGAGCTGGCTTTCCGGTCCCTGTCCCCCGCGTCCCCGCCCCCCCGTCCCCGCAGGACCCCGCAGACCCCGGGGCAGGAGGAGGGACCCCCCCTTCCCCCCCCAAACCCCATCCCCACCCGGGGGCTCCTCTGGGAACCGGGCACAAGGACCCTGCGGGAGAGGGGCGTGGCCACAACAATGAGGGGCGTGGTTATGGGCGGAGTCAAATTGGGCGTGTCCGCGGGGCGTGGTCACAAGAGGGCGTGGTCTATGCAGAGCGCGCGGTCATTGGGCGGGATGCGCGGAGGGGGCGTGGTTTGTTCTGAGGGGCGTGTCCAGGGGCGGGGCCGGGGCCGCAGCCATGGCCGCGCTGTTCGGAGGCGTGGAGGGGTGAGGGGTCTGGGGGTCCCCAGGGGCTCCGCACCCCCAACCCTGAACCCCACACACCCCGGGGGGCCGCATTGGGACCCCGCATCCCCGGCCCCCCCTGGGGACCCCCGGTCTGGGCAGGGGGGGGTGTGGCAGGGGGAGGTTGGGGAGGGGGTGGCAGGGGGAGGTTTGGGGGGCGAAAGAGGGGGGAGCAGTGACCGAGGCCCCCGGAGCAGAACGGGAAGGGGGCTGCAGACCCCCCCCTGCTGCCGCCCCCCCATTCCTGCTCCCATCCCCTCTCAGCCCCCCCTGGGGTGGGTTTTGGGGGTGCTGGGGAAGGTGCAGAGCCGGTGGGTGGGTGTCCCCCCCCCAGTGAGGACGGGGGGACCATGAGGTGGTCTGTGTGTCCCCCCCTCTTCTCCCGCAGCGGGGCCACCCACTCCCGGGTGGTGGTGGTCTCTGAAGATGGCCACGTCCTGGCCGAGTCGGAGGGACCCTCCACCAACCACTGGGTGAGCCTGGGGACCCCCCGGGAGAGGGGGAGCATGGGGGGGGTGTCACAGGGTGGGGGGACACGGAGTAGGGGCGTGTGGGGTGGCCCTGGTTGTCCCCAAGGATGGGACGAAGCCACCAGAGGAGGTGTTGGGGCGTCACCAGCCCCCCCGTTGGCTGGGGGTGAAGGTTTGGGGGGATCCCCTCGGGATGGAGCCCCAGGTTGGGTTGGGGGGGGGGGTATTCGATGTCCCCCCCTCCCCATTTGTCCCGCAGCTGATCGGGTCCGAGCTGTGCGTGCAGAGGATCGAGCAGATGGTCACCCAGGCCAAGAGACAGGCAGGGGGGGACCCCCGCGTCCCCCTCCTCTCCCTGGTGAGTGGGTGGGTGAGTGAGTGAGTGAGTCCCCCCCCGCTGCCCTCCCGGGGGATGTGTCCCCTCCGGGGGGTGACGAGGGTTCGTGTCCCCTCCCGGGGGATGCCGAGGGTCCCTGTCCCCTCCGGGGGATGCCGAGGGTCCGTGTCCCCTCCGGGGGCTGACGAGGGTCCGTGTCCCCTCCGGGGGGTGACGAGGACCCCGTGTGTGGGGCAGGGTCTGTCCCTCAGCGGGGGGGACCAGCGGGAGGCGCTGGGGACGCTGCAGGAGGAGCTGAGCCGGCGCTGCCCGCACCTCAGCCGCAGTTTCCACCTCAGCACCGACGCCGTGGGGGCCATGGCCACCGCCACCGACCGGGGTAGGGGACAGGAGGGACCCCCGAGCAGGGCGGAGAGGGGCGGGGAGGGAGGTGACCGCGTCCAGGGGGTCCCCTCACCCCCGCTGGCTCTGTCCCCTCCCCCAGGTGGCATCGTCCTCATCTCGGGCACCGGCTCCAACTGCAAACTCATCAACCCCGACGGGTCGGAGGTGGGGTGTGGGGGCTGGGGACACATGATGGGGGACGAGGGATCAGGTGAGGGGCCTGGGGACGGTGCCGGGGGGGCGGCGGTGGGGTCGGTTTTGGGGTCTCGGGGTGGCTTCTGGACCCCCTCTTTCCCCAGCCTACTGGATCGCCCATCGAGCCATCAAGGTGGTGTTTGACTGCATGGACAACCTGGAGGTGCCACCCCACGATGTCACCTACGTCAAGGAGGCCATGTTCCAGTACTTCCAGGTGGGGCTGGGGGGGCTCATGGGGCTGGAGGGGCTCTGGGATCTGTGCTGGGATCCTGGGGGGTCTCTGGGATCCGTGCTGGGGTCCTGGTGGTCTCTGGGATCTGTGCTGGGGTCCTGGGGGTCTCTGGGATCTGTGCCGGGGTCCTGGGGGGTCTCCATGCTGTGTTGAGGGGTCCTTGGGGGGTCTCTGGGCTGTGTCCTGGGGTTCAGAGGGGCTGCAGGATCCACCGGTGGGATTTGGGGGATGCTCTGGGATCCACCCCAGGCTGGTGCAGTCTTTGGGGTGGGGGTCTCCCTGACAGGGTCCCCAGGCTGCACACTGGGATGGGGGGGTTCTCAGGGGCTCTGGGATGCACTGGGGGGGTCACCTGTGGTGACATCTGGGAGCGGGGCTGACTGGGGGTGTCCCTGTGCCCCCCTGGCACTGCAGATCTCGGACAGGATGGGGCTCCTCACCCACCTCTACAGCACCTTCCAGAAGTCCAAGTTTGCAGGATTTTGCCAGAAGGTGGCAGAGGGTAGGGAAGCCCCTTCCCTGGTGGTTGTGGGGTGGGGGGCTGCCTGTCCCTGCCACCCCCGGGGACAGTGCCACTGTCACCCCTCCCTGTGACACCTCCCCTTTGATCTCTGCACCCTTCTCCCTGAGCACCCTCTGGGCTGTGGGGGGGCACACGCAGCCCAGCCCGGCTTGTGGGTGCTGGGGAGGGGGCTCTGGGTGTTGGTCCCACTCCCCCCACCCCGTGCCCCCCCAGGTGCCCAAGCTGGGGACCCTCTCTGCTGCCACATCTTCCACAAAGCAGGAGAGGTCCTGGCTCGCCACGTGGTCGCCGTGCTGCCCAAAATCGATGAGGTGAGAGCTGGGGGGGTCAGAGGGGTTTTGGGGGTCTTGGGGGGGGGTGTTCCTGGCTCTCAGCCCCCTCTGTCCCCCCCAGAGCCTGTTCCTGGGGGAGCTGGGACTGCCCATCCTCTGCGTGGGCTCTGTCTGGAAGAGCTGGGAGAAGATGCGAGCGGGTGAGTGGAGGGCTGGGGGCTCGGGGGGGCTGGGGGGGGGGGTCCTGTGGTCCCCCCCAACCCCTGACTTTGTGTCTCAGGATTCATCCAGGTGCTGGCAGAGGCTCAGGACCAGGTTCCTGGTCACCTTTTCACCCGTTTCAGCCTGCTGAAGCTGAAATGTTCCTCAGCCCTGGGGGGGGCCCGGCTGGGGGCCAGGAGCATTGGGAGAGCTCTGCCCTTGGACCCCACCAACAACGTGGACATCTTCTACACACACACCTTCTGACCCCCACCCCAAAACCCCCCCGGAGGGAGGGACAAGCAGGGGGAGGCCTCGGGCAGTGGAGAAGTTGCAGGACCCGAAGGGGAAATGAAAGGGGAAATGGGGGGGGGGTTATGGGTGCCCAACGTGGGGCCCCAGGCAGAGGGAGCACCCCTGGCTCTGCTGGGAAAATGAGTGAAAATGGGGTCAAATGGACCTTCTGGGTCCTGGTGTGGTGTCTGAGGGGTGCAGTGGGATGGGGTGCAGGCAGGGGGGGTGCTTGGGGGGGTTGTAGCCAAGCCCAACACGAGGGAGAAGAGGAAGAGGAAGAAGAAGAGGAGAAAGAGGAAGGAGAAACCTCTGGGCTCAACCCCCCAGGGCGTGGGGGTCATGGTGAGGAGCAGGCACAGCCCCAGGGAAGGCAGAAATCAGTCTTCATTTAAAAGGACCAAAAAAAAGAAATTTTAAAAAGCCAAAAATAAAGCAAAAAAAAAAAAAAAACCCTAATCCCATTCTGCCTCTGGTGTGGAATCAGCAGAGAGGGGCCAAGCCTGACCCAGAGCCCAAACCCAAAACCTGTCCCCGTGGGAGGTGTGGGCAGGGGGCTCCTGGGCCAGCAGGCAGCAGCCCCCATCCTGGGAATCCTTTCTCCTGGTGTCCAGATTCCTTCTCAGATCTCATCAGTGCTTAAACCAGAGCTGTGTCCTCCTCCTCCTCCTCCTCCTCCGTCCCCTTCAGGCTCTGTCCCACCAGGGCAGCTCCTTCAGCAGAGGAGGAAGAAGCTCCAGGAGCTGCCCCTGAGCTTGGCTGCAGTGAAACAAAGCAGGAGGGAGGGCTCAGTTCCCAAAAAAGTTTTATTTTTTAATAACGCAGTGTCTGAAATTTCCAGCACCTCCGGGGGTTGGGGGGGTTGGTTTGGGGTTTGTTTTTCTTTTTTTTTTTTTTTGGGTGGGGGAGGTGTAAGAAATCAAATAGAAACCAAAGAAAGGGAGGGGGGGGGAAATCCTGCACAGCCCCGGGCACAGCCCGAGCTCAGAGGAGCTGGAGGGGACCCCGGGATGGGTCAGGAATTGGGGAGGATCCCCCCGGATGCTGCAGTCCCAGGAGGGGGCTGGGGCTTTGTGCTGCAGTTCTGGGGGGGCAGTCAGGGATGTTTGTGGTCCAATAACCCCGGGGGGAGCTGCAGCCCCCGGGCTGTGCTGTGCTGTGCTGCCAGCAGCATCCCCGGGATCTGCCCCCCCTGCTCCGGGTGAATCCAAGGGAATGCTGGAAGGATTGCAGGGATGAGCAGGAACTCACCCCTTGGAAGCTGTGAGAGCCAGGAGCTGTGTGGGGGCTGCACAACCCCCCAGGAGCTGCTGCTGCTCCCTGGGGATCCCTGGCAGGGATGGGAACACCAGGACAGAGCTTTGGGGAGCCAGAGCCCAACCAGATCCTCCCAAAGGTCCCCAAGAACCACTGCACCCCAGGACACCCGCTCAGCACAGCTCCCCTCACCCAAGGGAGGCTCCTGGAGCCCAGGTCCCCCCCCCCCCTGCCCGAGGAGGGGCTCTGAGCACTTTTCCTGGATTTATTTCAATGGGAAAAGGAAGGAGCAGCCACCCCAAGAGCTGCAGCTCCTGGTGCTGGAGAACTGCTGGGAGCAGCATCCCTTCCCCTGGGTGCTGGCTGGGGGGTCAGGGCACCCCCAGGAGCTCCCACCACCAGCAGGGAAGCGTTGGGGTTCCTGATGAGCAGGGGGGGTTGCACTCCTGTGAGACTTCAGCTTCCCTGGAGAGCAGGAATCCTGTCTGAGGGACACCAGGGAAGCCACCAAGGCTCCTGGCCCGGGCTGGGGGGAGCAGGAGAGCAGGGGGGGGATGATCTCTACACCTTCTACTTCAACAAGAAAAGATGATTTTGCCTCTAGCAGGTTGGAAGCAGGCATGGAAAGGGACCTGGGAAGCAAGGAGGGGGACAGGGGGGTGCTGGGCTCCAGGCCTGACCTGAGGGCTGTGAGTCCTAGGGAGCAAAAAAAGCTGCCAAAAAAAAAAAAAAAGATAAAACCAAAACAACCCAAACCAACCCAAAACGACAAGAAAAAAGGGGACAAAAAAAAAAAAAGAAGAAATAAAAAAAAAAAAAACAACACAAAAAAAAAAAGGAAAAAAAAAAAAAAAGAGAGAAAAAGGAACTTGAAGCACAGAGCCAGATTGCAGCAGCTCCAGCAGGGTGCAGAGTCCAGCTGGGGGCTGGTGCCCCCTCCAAGCCCCCACCACCATCCCCAGAGGGGACACAGTCTCTCCACAGCCCCCCCTCAGTACTTCACACCAGGCACAAACTCCTTGGCATCCGGGTTCAGGTTGCTTTTGCTCTGGAAGAGAAGAGGGGAAGGGGCAGAGGGGGGGAGGTCCCTCAGAGCCCACCCCAAAGGAGCCCCCAGAGTGGGGTTCAGTGTCTGCCCTGCTGTGACAAGGACAGCTTGGAAGGGTTTACTCCCAGGCTGGGTTTCTTGGGGGGAAAACCCAGGAAATTCTGCTCTCTCCACCTCTTGCTCCAGCACAGCTGGGTCCCAGCTTGCTCCAGGACCTGAGCCCAGCTCCCATCCAAGTGATCCCCATCCCACAGCTTCTGAGGAGCAAATTCTGGATCCTTTTGTTTTCAGGACCATCAAATATCCTCCCAAAAAATACCCCCAAATGCACCCACACCCCCCTGCCAGTCAGAACTGCCCCCCAGGATAACCCCCCTGCCCAGGAGGGGCCTCTGCTCCTCTCCAGACCTGGCAGCACCATCTCCAGGGTCCTTCCTTACCAGAATGTCCTCAGAACCGTGTCCATCAGCGAGGGAGAGCCCGTTGAGCTGCTGCTGCAGCTGCCCCATGCCCTGGGGCAGGTCCCGGGATGGGATGAACCAGTCCTGGTCCTCTTCCTCCAGCATCTCCTGGAAGCAGCGGTCCAGAAACTCCTGCTCCTGCAGCTCCTCCTCCACCTGCCCAAACACCCCCCCATCAGGTCCCAGGAGCAATCCCTGGGCTTTGCCAGGTGCCTGGGGAAGAGTTCCCAACCCGTGCCCCAGAAATGGGAGAGATTTCCACCAGATCCCAATCCCCCAGCCCCAGGAGATCTCAGGAGCGAAGTCACCTCCTGGGCAGGGGGCTCAGCCTGGGAGCTGACACCAGAGGGGGGGCACGGGCAGGGCTGGGGTGCAGGGAACACAGGGATGCTCTGCAGCCTCAGAGACCTGCTCAGCACCAGCCTGAGGAACTGGCTCTGGCCAGGGGAAAACCCCTTCTGCCATGAGCTCTCCTCCCCTGGGCTTCCAGAGGCTGTCCTGGAGGCTACAAGCACACAAAAACAGGTATTTGAAAAAAAACAAACCATCCCTGGAGTGGTGGCTCAGCCCTGCAGGTGACAGTGGCCACCCTGGGGTCCTGCCCTGCCCAGCCCAGGGCTGCAGCCAGCCTGGAGCTCTGTGCACCTCCCAGCACTCCCATCCCTGGGGATGCCCATTCCCTCCCATCCCTGGGGATGCCCATTCCCTCCCATCCCTGGGGATGCCCATTCCCCCCATCCCTGGGGATGCCCATTCCCTCCTGCCTCACCTGCCTGTTGAAGTCCTCCTCGTTCTCCATCCACATGTACTCAGCAAAGGGGTTGTTCTCCTTCTCATCGTGCCCATTCCCAACTTGGTCCTCTTTGGATTTGGGACTGGAGGCCGTGGTGCTGGTGAGGTCAGAGCCATTCATCATTACTGACTCTGGGGACAAACGAGGGGCTGAGGGACCTGCTGGGGACCCCCCCGTGTCCCCTGCCCCACGCCAGCCCCCAGAGGGAGGTGGCTGATGGGGACACCTCAGCCTCCCAGCACCTCCTGATGTTTGGAAGCCTCAGAGCTGTTCCCCACTCCTCCTGCCCTGGGAGGTGCTGGAAGCAGCACAACACCTCCCTGGCACTGCCACTGCCACCAACCCCCCCAGGGACACCCTGAACACCCTGGGTCTGCACCCAGAGCACGGAGAAGCCACAGAGAGGACTGGGAAAGGCACCAGGACACCCCAAATCCCATCCCTCAGTCCCATTCCTGTTAAATCTGCCCCAGAACACCCCAAGAACAGCAGCACCACAGGAGCAGGTCACTTCCTGCCCCTAAATGCTGAATTATTCCCAGGGGGGTTTGAGGTTTTTGAAGCAGCAGGGATTAAGTTGTTTATTTTTTTTTAGGGGGGAAGGAGGCAAAGCAGAAGTGGTGGTGGGACCCCTCAGCCTGGCTGGTGCTGAGGAGCTGGGTGGTTCTGAAAGGTGGCACTGGGGGGGATGAAAAATGTGAGTACCTGCTCCCTGGTAACCAAAACTTCTTGGGTCTGTTTCTCCTTTCTCCTGGAAAATTCCCTAGATGAAGTGAACCTCCCCACCCCAGCTGAGAGGCACCAAACGTGGCACCACCCCCCCAGAAGCTGATGGAACAGAGGAACCCCCGTTTTTGGAAGAATTCCCAGGATTTCTGTGCCTCTCAGCCCCCCAGCCCGGGCAGGAGGAATCCCAAAGTGGAGCAGGAGTGAGATCCTTCTGTGCCCACTGGGGATCTCAGATGCCAGGAGGGCAGAAACCTCGTGGAAGGGCTCTGAGGAGGTGGGGATGCAGCAGGCAGCACCCATGGGTGGGGGGAAAGGGGGTGGTGACCCCTGGGGGGGATGAGGCAGAGAGAGGGGAGTGAGAGGAGCAGAATGCAGAGCACAGCACCCCAGGACTGAGGAGCCCCCAGGAGGCAGAAGCCGCCTTGGCACCCCCACTCGTGGTTCCCGTGTCCCCCCACCCACCCCCAGGTTCCTCCCCTCGACCCCCAAAGGGTTAAGGAGCTGAGCAGAGCTCCAGGTTTGGCTCCAGGCTGGGACATCTGGTCCTGCTCACCCTCCCGGAGCCAAAACCTCGGAGCTTTTGGCTGGGATGGAGGTTGAGCTCTCTATAAATAGCTCTGGGAATCGTTGGGTTTGCTGGAAAACCCACCCGGAGCAAACCAGCCCAGGAAAAACACCTCCTGAGCCTGCTCGGGGCTTCTGCTCTCCCTCTGCTCTCTCTCTCCTTCCCCTTCCTCTCCTCTCCCTCTCCTCTCCTCTCCTCTCCCTCTCCTCTCCCTCTCCTCTCCTCTCCTCTCCTCTCCTCTCCTCTCCTCTCCTCTCCTCTCCTCTCCTCTCCTCTCCTCTCCTCTCCTCTCCTCTCCTCTCCTCTCCTCTCCTCTCCTCTCCTCTCCTCTCCTCTCCTCTCCTCTCCTCTCCTCTCCTCTCCTCTCCTCTCCTCTCCTCTCCTCTCCTCTCCTCTCCTCTCCTCTCCTCTCCTCCTCCTCCCTCTCCTCTCCCATGGCTTTTCCTCGGGAAGCATTTCCCGGTCCCTCCTGGGCACTCTGCTGGTTCAGTCCCTCAGCCCAGAGCTCCCTTTGGGTTTCTCAGATCCCAACCTCTCACACAACCAAACCCCGGGGTTCTTCCCCCAGCCCGGGGGGATGAGCAGCCCCTGGAGGGTCCCTGCTCGGGGGGCTCCCCAGGGGTCCCTCCCAACCCCTGACACTGCCACCCGAGGGACAAAAGGGACAAGATTCCCCCTGTGTCTCAGCTCCAGCTCCCCTTCCCCTTCCTCCTCCTCCTCCTCGCAGCCATCACAGATAAATTCCTTCCACCTCTCTGGGGTTTTCCCTCTGGATGTTCCCAGAGCTCTGCCAGCTGCCCCATGGCCCTGCTGCCTCCTCTCCTCCTGCAGCCCCAGCCCAAGCTCTACCACCACCCCAACGCCTTTCAAGTGTTCTTTTATTATTATTATTATTATTATTATTATTATTATTATTACTAGTTTTTCACCACCTTCCCTCCCATTCTCCCGGCGGTTCAGGTTTTGCTCTCCCGACGCTGAGCGGCTCCAGGGACTTCCCCTGCTCGCTAATTACAGGACTTTAATTGGCCCGGCTCAGGGCTGCACCTCTCAGGTTCTGCTGGGCTTCCCCTGCCCCTTCCCCCCGTGTCCGTGGGTGTCAGGTGTGGATGGAGCTTTGTGCCTGCAGCTGCCCGGGCCCTGCAGCCCCTTCCCTGGGGGGGATAATCCCCCCCACGCTACTTTAACCCCATCACAACCTCCCCCCAGCACCCAACCCAGAGCCACCAGATCCCTCCCCTCTCCCCCCTGCCCTGGGACTCTCAGAGCCCCCTCAGCCCCGCTGCCCCCCAAAGAAAACCTGCTTCAAACCCTTGATTTTACATTCCCCCCCAGCCCTGAGCTGCTGATAACCCCAGACCCCACTGCACAGACCCCAACCCACCCCGGGTCCTGCTGCCCCCCAGGATGGAGGCTGGGAGGGGGGGGCGGACCAGGCAGGAGCCAAAACTTCTCATTTCTTCATTAAAAACCAAAACAAACCCAAAACATTTTAAAGACTTCAACAGAGGGCAGCCAGCAGCCCCCAGCAGCAGCCTCTTCCCCTCCAGCTCTGGCTGGGAGGCAGCAGGAGCTCCTCAGACCCTTTTATTTTGGGAGCTCAGCTCCATCCCCCCGGTGGGACAGCTGCCCAGGGGCTCAGCACACCCCCCGCTTCTCCAGACCCCCCCAAAAGCTGCTGGAATCCCTCCTGTCAGCACGGCAGAGGCCAGGCAGCTGCCTGCCAGCCACCAGGGCTTCAGGGTGACAACAAGCAGGGGGTGACACCCAGGGGGCAGCGATGACAGCGGGGGGGACAGGAGCTGTCCTCACGCTGCTGCCGAGTTCCCGAGGTGTCTGTGTGTCCCCAGGGCTGAGGAACAAGCCTGCTCTGCTCTGCTCTGCTCTGCTCCCCTCCCTGCCCCGCTGCCGAGTGCCGGGATCAGGAGCTGGAAGTTAGGAGGAGGAGAGCAGCGTCCTGCAGGCACAGCCTGACCCAGACCAGATTCCAGCAGGATCCCGGGGAACACCTTCCCTTCTCCAGACAGACAGAGGGCTGTGTCCTCAGCACACCCCCTGCAGAAACCCACCCGACCTCGGGGTGTTTCCCACCCGTGGATGTTTCCCATGCCAGCTCCTCGGAGGTGTTTGTGTCCCCAGCTACCAGGAGCCCAAGGAGAGAGAGAGAGGGAGAAGGAGAGGGAGAAGGAGAGGGAGAAGGAGAGGGAGAAGGAGAGGGAGAAGGAGAGGGAGAAGGAGAGGGAGAAGGAGAGGGACAAGGAGAGGGACAAGGAGAGGGACAAGGAGAGGGAGAAGGAGAGGGAGAAGGAGAGGGACAAGGAGAGGGACAAGGAGAGGGACAAGGAGAGGGAGAAGGAGAGGGAGAAGGAGAGGGACAAGGAGAGGGACAAGGAGAGGGACAAGGAGAGGGACAAGGAGAGGGACAAGGAGAGGGACAAGGAGAGGGACAAGGAGAGGGACAAGGAGAGCAGAGGGAGGTTGCTGGGGGAGCTCTGCCCGCAGCTCTCCCGCCGCTGCCACCCCTGGGACCCAGACAGAACCTTTCCTACCTGCCCAGGACACTGCTGCTGCTGCTGCTGCTGCTGCAACCCCCGGCTTGTCCCTGCACGCCTGGGAAACCTGACCAGCCAGCACGTAACAAAACATCCGCAGGGCACAGGGCAGGAGCCAGCCGTGCCACCCCGAGCCCGGCCGCGTCCCTCTGCCCCGCCGGGGGCACCGCTGGGCTGGGGGGAGCCCCGGACACCCCCGCGTCCCGGCGGGACGGGTTTGGGGGGAACGGCAGAGCCGGGGAACACACGCCGTGCCGTGGGGACGGGGGTCCCGCCGGGACCGTGGCAGCCCACGGGACCCCCGTGCCCCCCCGCGATGTGCTCCGGGCCGGCGGTTCCGAGCAGGTTCGGAGGGAGCAGCCCGGCTGCCCCCCGCCTCACGGCTGCTCACCGCCTGCCCTCCCGCATCGCCGGGCAGCGGGGCCGGGACACGATCCCCGAGCCCCCTCCCCAGGGGCAGCGGGAGCCGGGCCGGGCCCGGGGGCTGTTCCGGGGCAGCACCGGGGAGGGGGGGGGGGAACGCAGAGCCCGCAGCTCCTCCGCACGCTGAGGACCCCGGAGCCTCCCGGCTGGCAGCGAGCCGAGAGCTGTCACACCGCGTGGTGTCGGGGCGGAGGTGCGAGGCGCTGCCGGCACCGGGACCACCGGGACCACCGGGACCACCGGGACCACCGGGACCCCCGAGCGGGGCCCGGCCTACCGGGCCTGCAGCCGGCCCGGTCCCGCCGGACCCGCTGCCCCCGACGCTCGCCCCCCAAGCCCCTTGGGGTGCCGGGGCCGGGGGGGTCCATGGGGGACACAGCCCCGGGGCGGCTCCGGACCCCCCCGCGCCCCCCGTTACCTGCGCCGGGCCGGGCCGGTGCCGCTCCGCCGGACCCCCCCTCACGGCACGCAGACACCCCATTGGACAGCGGCTCCGAGAGTCCCCGCCCACCTCGCAGCCTGATTGAGCGACGGGGAAAACGAACGCGTGGCTATTCGCTCGTCCGGCCGCCAATCTTGTCCTTAGTCCCGCCCTCTCCAGGTGGGAGGCTCCGCCCCTCCCGCCGCCGGATTGGTGAGCGCCGAGGGAGCGGATTGGCTGGGGGCACGCGTCCCCCACGTGGGGCGCGCAGAGGGGTGGGCGTGGCCGAGAGCGTTGTAAATACGGGCGTCGCCGCGCCCCCCCGAGCCGGCGTTCTGATTGGCGGGCGCGAAGCCCAATGGGGAGAGGCGTTACAAACAGCGCGGGGGGGCCCTCAGCGGGCGGTGTTAGAGAGGCGCTGATTGGCGGCTTCCTGTAAATACAGCGAGGGGGCGGGGCTTCCCACGGGGGGGCGGGTGTCACGTGGCGGGCGCGTGGCTTGGGGGGGAAGGGGGGGGACCCCAACACTGCCCCCCCCAACACTGCCCCCCCATCCCCCCCCAACACTGCCCCCCCCCCCTCACCCCCCCCAACACTGCCCCCCCGGGGTTGGGGGTCCTGGGGGGGCTGCAGCCCCTACACCCGCAATGGGGGGACCTGGGGAGGGGGTCCCAACCCCACCCCCAAATGTTGGGGGGCACTCGGGGGGCTCCAGCCCCTCACCCCAGGGTGGGGGGAGCACCCCGGGGGTGCAGTTGCTCCCCTCCGGTGTTGGGGGGCACCTGGGGAAGGGGGGGAGCTGGGGGGGGGTGTCATTTGGGGAGGGGACCCAGTTTCGGGGGGGCAGCCAACCCTACACCCCCGGGAGCCCCCTCCCCTCCCTGCACCCCCCGGTGGTGCCGCCCCCGAGGATCCCCCCACCCCTTCCCCACCTCCCCCGGTGCCGGTGCCCGGCGGCCGCTCCCCCCGTGACGATTCCGGGCCGGGGGCCAGAACCGAGCCGGGACCGCGCCGGTCGCACCCCCGAGATGCCGGCGGGAGGCGGCGGGGGCTCCGCGCCCCGAAAACGGGGTCCCCAGTGCCCCCCCGCCCCCGGCCCCCAGCCCCTCGACCCGCTCAGACGGTGAGTGCCGCGGTTCGGGGGGGCCCGCTGCCCCCCGGGGGTCCCCAAAGCCCCAGGGGATCTCCAGAGCCCCCCCCGCGGGTACCCAAAGGTTCCGGGGGGGTCCCCAAAGCTGCCGTGGGTCTCCGCAGCCCCCCCCGGAGACCCCTCTGTGTCCGGGGGTCCCCGCAGCCCCCCGGGGGTCCCCACAGCCCCCAGAGGTCCCCGCAGCCCCCCCTGGAGGGTCCCTGCAGTGTCTGCCCCCCGAGGTACCCCATAGACCCCCGGGGGTCCCCCTGCAGACCCCAAATTGGGGGTCACACCCGGGGGGGAGGTGGGACTCGTGGCCCCCCTGTCTGTACTGGGATGAGGTCTGAGCTGGGGGGGTCCTAAAATAAGGGGGGGGTGTCAGAAGGGTGTGGGGGTGTCCCGGTGCCCCTGGCCAGGGGGTCCCCATCAGGGTGAGGGGGTTTGGGGGGAGCTGCTTGGTGCAGGGACCCCCCCTGGGGTGAGCCCCTCATCTGGGGTGGGATGGGACCCCCCAAAGTCCCGGTGCCTCTGCCCCCCGTGTCCGGGGTGTCCCTGGGCTCCTGCCCCACGGGTGACGTCCCACCAAGCCACCCCCCCGTGGGCTGGGGGACAAGGTGTGTGGGGAACCCAGAGCTCGGGTGTGTCCCCCCCTCCCCTCCATGTCCCTCACCCCAACATCTGGCTGGGGACACCGGCCCCACGGCCACCAGGGTCCCACTGGTGTCACTGGTGTCTGCAGTGGGAAGTTATTCCTGTCCCTGTGGCCTCATCCCTGGGATCTGCTGGGCTCCAGGTGCTAATCTGGGGGGAGCTGAGAGATAAGGGATGGGGGGGCAGGGGGGAGGTGACAAGGATGACAAAAACATCACAAGGTGTCCCCAAGAGGCCAGCGGGATCTCCAGGGGTGTAAGGGGAGCAGGTGACAATCCCACCCCCTCGCTATGAAATGTGGCACCTCGGGGACAAATCGCCTCTCCTGGGGGTGGCTGGAGGCTCCTTGTATGGGGTTGTGTCACCAGAGGGGATAAAAATAACCCCTGGACATGGGGACAAGGACAACGGGCTGCCTGTCCCCCTGCTGTGTCCCCAAAAGGGACACGGGGCCCCTGCTGTGTCCCCAAAAGGGATGTGCGGCCCCTGCTGTGTCCCCAAAAGGGATGTGGGGTCCATGCTGCGTCCCCAAAAGGGACACGGGGCCATGCGTTCCCTGCTGTGTCCCCAAAAGGGACACGGGGCCCCTGCTGTGTCCCCAAAAGGGACATGAGGTCTCTGCTGTGTCCCCAGAAGGGACACGGGGCCTCTGTCCCCCTGCTGTGTCCCCAAAAGGGACACGGGGCCTCTGTGACCCCGCTGTGTCCCCAAAAGGGATGTGGGGCCCCTGCTGCATCCCCAGAAGGGGCACGGGGCCCCTGCTGTGTCCCCAAAAGGGACACGGGGCCTCTGTGCCCCTGCTGTGTCCCCAAAAGGGACACGGGGCCCCTGCTGTGTCCCCAAAAGGGATGTGGGGCCTCTGCTGTGTCCCCAAAAGGGACATGAGGTCTCTGCTGTGTCCCCAAAAGGGACATGTGGCCCCTGCTGTGTCCCCACACTTCCCCTTCTCTCCTCCATCCCACTCCTGCTCCTCAGAGCCAGGTGGGAAGTGAGGGGAGGGGTAAAAGATCTTCCTGGAAGTCCAAGGGGGAAAGGGAGGATTCCCGGGAAGCTCCTTGTGGGCTCCCGGCCAGCCCCACGTCCTCCTGGTGTCTGGCAGGGGGGTGTTGCTGGTCAGGACCTTCTCTTGGGTGGATCCCAAGGAGCACAGCTGGGAGACAAAGAGAGTTTGGGGTTGGCAAGCACCCTGAGGAGCTGTCAGGTCTTTTGCCCAGGGTTTAAATATCCAGGCTGGGACTTTAGGGGCTCCTCAGCACCCCGGGTTTAGGGTTAAAAACAACCAAAACCCTTCCCAAGAGCAGAGGGCCCAGAGCCTGAGGCCATGTTCAGCCCAGGGCTGTGGGCACCCAGCAGCACCCTGAGGGGGGGAGTTCAGCAGAGAGGCAGCAGACACCTGGAAGGAGATGGAATGGGAGAGCCCCACGTCCCCATCCCAAATCCCCCATCCCATGTCCCCCATCCCAATCCCACATCCCAATCCCCCATCCCACGTCCCTGCCCTGGCTCTGGCTGAGGCTCTGCTGAACACGTTGAGCTCTGCAGCAAGTCACGGGGTAGGAGCTGGGAGCAGGTTTCAAAAGCCAAGCTGTGGAAACCTGAACTTTGAGGGGTTGTTAAGAGTTTCCATGTGCTGGAGAGGACCCAAAGCAGGGCTGGAGCCGAGCAGCAAGCAGTGTCTGTGCCAGCCCCACCTTTGTCCCCAGTCCAGCCCCAGTGACTCAGTTTTTTTTTGGCTGGGTGGATGCTGAGCGTCTGCGGGACCTCAAAGAGGAGCAGAGCAACAAACCCCAGGAGACTTCAAAGCAGCAGCAGAGCTGGAAGGGCAGCAGGGACACTCGGTGGGTGCCATGGGTAGCAGCTCTGAGATGTGCTCCACCCCACACAGGGCACCCGGGGGCTCAGCAGGGGAATCTGGGGCTGACTCTGCAGTGGAATCCTCGGAAAAGACCTCTTAGGATCACCCAGTACAACCCCAAACACAACCCCAGCATGGACACCCCCACCCCATGTCCCCCATCCCCACCCCATGTCCCCCATCCCCACCCCATGTCCCCCATCCCCACCCCATGTCCCTCATCCCCACCCCATGTCCCTCATCCCCACATCCCCAGGCTCTGAAACCCCTCCAGGGATGATGGGGACTCCAGCCCTGCCCTGGGCAGCCTGGGCCAGGCCCTGACAACCCTTTCCAGGCAGAAATTGTCCCCAGCTCCAACCTAAACCTCCCCTGGCACAACTTGAGTTGTGCCCAAAGTTCCTCTTGTCCCATCCCCTGTTCCTGGGGAGCAGAGCCCGACCCCCCCTGGCTCCAACCTCCTCTCAGGGGGTTGCAGAGAGCCCCAAGGTCTCCCCTCAGCCTCCTCTGCTCCAGGATCAGCACCCCCAGGGCCCTCACAAGTTCTCCAGCCCCTTCCCCAGCTCCATTCCCTTCTCTGGACACACTCCAGCCCTCAGTCTCCTCCTTCTGCCCCCAGACTGACCCCAGGATTGGGGGTGCAGCCTCAGCAGTGCCCAGCACAGGGGGTGCTCCCTGCCCTGCTGACCCCAGGGTGCTGTGTCCATCGTGTTCAGCCCACCCAACCCCACAGGAACCATTTGGGTCCTTCTCGGGTCAGCACCAGTGCCACAGCCCATGGTGTACAAGCTGTGTTTGGGGACAGTGACTCAGTACACCCCAGGGCTGGGAGCTTCTTGGGAGGTGCCAGGCAAAGCAAGCGCCGTTCCCACCAGCAGCGTGGACAGCCCCTGAGTCAGCAGCCCCATCTCCCATACTGGTTTCCACTGGAAAAGTGGGGCAGCCGCTGGTTTCCCTCCAAGCCCCCAGGAACCGAGCCCTGGGGATCAACCCCTTCAGCTGAGGGTGGAGAAACAGGGTCCTGTACGGGGAGAACCGCCTGAGGAGCTGGGGATGGTGCTGAGGGGTCTGGCGGGCAGAGGAGGGGGATGTGGGGATCACACTGGAGTGGGGCAGGCAGGGCTGGGACCCTCACACCAGAGCTGCTGCGGGATGAGGCGGAGCACGGGAGCCTCAGCTCGGGGCTGCAGGGAGGGAGCAAGCTGTGAGGTGTCCCAGGGCAGGAGGGGGGGATCAAGGTGACCTTTAAAGGTTTTTTCAGTAGTAACCATTCTATGAGAGGTACAGGAGGTGCAAGAGAGAGAAGAGGAGCTACAATAAGCAGAAAGCCAGGCCAGCACCCCTCAGACAGACGCTGTGGTGGCTGAGGCGCAGCACAGCTCCTCTCCCCTCCCGCCGCCCTCCCACCCACTCTGAGGGAACGCCTTCCTCCGGCAGCACTTATATAGCGGAGAGCTCTCCCAGCATGCTCCGCAGCGTGACGCCGCGCGGGCCGCTCTGCACACGCGCGCTGCTCAGCCCCCCCGCGGCTCCGTGCGCATGCGCAGGGCGGTTGCCGCCCGCCTCAGGGCAGCAGAGACGCGGCCGCTGCCAGCGGGCAGGCCCGGCGCGGTTCGGTTCGGTTCCGTGCGGTTCGGTTCGGCTGGGCCCGGTTCGACGGAGCCGGGAAGATAAGCGGCAGGGAGCTCGAGAGAAAAGCGGTTGGGAGCGGCGAGGCTCGGCGCTGCCCGGCGGAGGTAGGAGCCGGGCGCCCCTGAGCCGCTGTGGCGCAGGGGGGGCTGTGAGGGGACGCACAAAATGGCGGCGGGGAGACCGCCCGCCCCCGGCCCTCCCCGGCAGCCTCCCCGGGGCCTGGCCCCGTTCTCACCCCCGCCGGACGGAGGCCTGGCCCCCTGCCTTTCCCGGCTGCCGCCGTTCCGCTCCGTGCAGCCCCGGGCCCGGGCGCTGCGGTTGGGCGAGCGCCTGCCGCCCCTTTTCTTTCTTTATTTTGCTGCTACTGAGCGAGCCCCGGGCTGTGTCGGGCAGAGGGGGGTCCGGAGCAGCCTGGCAGTGGGCAGGGGGTGCGTTTCTGTACAGGGTGTAAAGGGGGGGAATCCCCCCGCGGTGGGGAGCAGGGCCGGGGGTTTGTCTGCACGGCAGCCCCGGGGCTCGGCCCTCCGGCAGGCCCTGAGCACCCTGCAGCTGGGGAGTAACACTGGGGTTGGGTCAATCCCGGCTCCTCCACGTGTGTGAGGGGAGGGCAGGCACCGCTTGCCCTCCGGTTCTGGCCCTCTCCAGCTGCGGAAGCTCAGACCTTTGATTAGATCCACAAATTAAGCTCATTACGCTGAAACAAAGCTATCTGGCAGTTTGGGAGTAGTGGTTTTGGCTTTAAAATGGGCTGTTGGAGGCAGTGCTCCTCACTGGGTAGCCAGAGGGGTTGCTTTTCATCACCCTCTCCTTGGAGACCTCAGGGCTTTGGTCTTCTGGCACCTCGTACTCGTGTGATGGGGTTAAAAAAGGTAACTTTCCCGTTTCTTCTCTTTGTGACTGGGTTTCTTAACTGCAGAGAAGGTAGCAATTGATCAGAATTGTTCAAAGCAACCAAAATACCAACAGAAATTCCTTTCCCTCCAGTGTATTTGTACCTGAGCATGATCAGGTTGATTGTTCTGACCCACCTGACGTGGAAATCTGTTCCTTTTTGCAGCTGACACACACACAGCTGGCTCAGGGTTTTTGTTGAGTTGCAGTTATTTTCATACAGTGATGTGAGCCAGGCTGGGGCTTTCACTTGTTTTCTGTAGGATTGTTTTAGAAGTATTTAAATAGCTAATTAAAATGTTGTTTATTTTTTAAAAGTAACGATCCATCCTGGTTCCTAGCCCAGAGCTGATGCTGAAATGCCTGTTCAGTTCTGGGGGATGCTCTCTGGGATGTAATCACTCACTAGGCATCTAGAATATTACATTTTAACTCTGTTGTGAGGCCTTCAGGAGGGTGGGTATGCAAGTGAGATAAGGATTGTCCCTGGTGAGAAGGCACTCTTCAAGGACAAGGAGTATCTTGGGTTGCATTGTTTTATGATTTCAAATGTTGACAGAAGAATCCTGCTGGGAGGGTGGGGGACACGAGGGACCAGCCTGAGCTCCTCTTCTCCAGCAGCTGATGCAAACTGAGGGAGGTTTTTCCGAGGGAGGGGATCCAGGAGTTTACAAAACTCTCTGCTGGGTCTTCCCTTGCCCCAGAATTTTGCTCTGGGGGCTGGGCTGGGGGCAGCTCCCCCTGCTCCTGGCAGCCCTTGCCCAGCAGGGAGCCCTTCTGCTGGGGAAGGGGAGGAACACTGAAACCTTGTTTTCTGGGAAGGTAAAGGAAATCTGCTCTTATTTCTTTGCCATCGAGTTAAGTATTCTGAGTGGAATTTAGGTGGTTTGGTTGAGGTTTTTTTAGTGAATTTTAGGCATTAGTGTTAGCTCTTAGTCTGGGGTGTTCTCAGGGGCATGCACATGAATGTGTTTATGGAACAAGAGTGCAGGATTTGTTCTGCTGCAGAAGCCCAGCCCCTTCCTGCAGCTTCCATCCCATCAAGGTGCAGAAATGCCCTTTTCCCTCTGGTTTGCAGTATTGCTGAGATACTTCTGCTGGTTTGCTGTCAGTATATGAACTTGAGGCACTGCACCCCCTGAGTGGAATGGGGAATTTTGGGGCTCTCCCAGAGCACTGTGGTGCTGAGATGGAGTTAAAGAGGGCTGTGTTTTGGGGTTGTGGGTGTTTTGGCTGGTGCTGAACAGGGGGTACAGTGTCAAGGCTTTCCCCCTGCACCCTGGGGAGCAGACAAGAGGTTGGGAGGAGGCACAGCTCTGCCCTGGATGGGCTAAAGGGATTTCCCATGCCATGGAATGTTCTGCTCAGGGGGAGAAACGGGGGGAGAGGAAGAAGAAAAGGGTGAGTTTGGCTTCCCAGGTGGCTGTTGCTTGGAGCCTGCCTGGGCACTGCTCTGCCTGGGGGAGGGGGTGAGTAATAATTGCCTTGTGTAAAAAAATGTTTTCCCCTCTTTCCTTCACCTATTAGGTTGCTTTTATCTTAACCTAAGCTTTTTTCTCACTTTTAGACTTACTTTTCTCCTGTGGGGTGGGAGTGGGTGTGAGAGAGCAGCTCTGGGGGTGTTCTGGAGCTCAGTGAGGGGGCAGGAGGCAGCTTCCAGGCACTGGAGGGATCTGTTGTGGTTTTTGGACTACCCTGGTGTCAGAAGCCTTCCCAGCAGTGGATCCTGTGAACCTGGTTATGATTTTTGTCTGCTACTTGCTTGTGATGGCAACAACTGTGTCCCCCTGCACTCTGCCACCTCCTCGGGCTCTGGATACTGGGAGTGTTTGTCTGAGCAAGATGGAATCCTGCTGGATTGGAGGAGCACCTGAGGAGGGGGTGCCTGGGCTCTGCTGGAAAAAGCCCAGGGGACTTGGCCTCAGAATCCCTGTCAGCTTCCCAGGAGCTGGAGGGAGCTTGGATCTGAGAACAGCACGAAGGGACAGACCCTGGGGCTGAACCAGAGCCTCCAGGATCAGTCTGCACCTCCAGGATCATCTGTAGACCCTGGTGGCAAAGAGGAGCACCTTGTCTGCTACCTGAGGGAAGTGTGGAGATGGTCTGCAGCCAGCTGGACAGCTCTCCAGAGATGTGCTCTGTCATTAGGATGGATCCAGAAAATTCTGCACCATTTATAGAGAAACCAGCAGAAAAGAATCCTTTCAGGGGCTGTGTGAGACTGGATCTACAGCTGAACTTTCCTCCTGGGACCAGAGGGAGCAGCTTCCACATTCCTGTGAGGGATCTCCTGCCCAAACCTGTGTCCTGAGCCTTCTCTTTGGTTTGTGGTTGGTTTTTGGGTGGCAGTGCTGACTGAGAGGTGTTTGTGTTGGTGAGACAGCTGCCCACTGGGACAGGTCAAGATACAGCTGCCATCTTCTTTCCCCTTGGACTCCAGGAGCTTGGACTTGGCATCTTCCTGCCAGGGCTGCGTTGTCCTTTTTGCCCAGGCAGGACATCTCCTCTTCAGTTCCAGTCTGCCTCTGCTCACTGCTCTGGGCTCTTGGTTCCTGTACCCCAGTGAGACAGAACCTTGCTGCAGCTTTTCAGTGAGCTGTCAGCAATGTTGGCATCCCCCTGATGGTTAGGGGGTTAGGTGGGCTTCTCAGTGTTCTTAGGCTGCTGTCACCCATCCCTCAACACCCCCTTCCTGGTTTGCTTTTTGTCCAGGATTTTTTTTACCATTCCCAGTTGGTGTTTTTCCTATGGACTGCTCTCTCCCTGCCTGTAATCCCCACCCCTCAGCTATTTTTAAGTTCTCTACAGACACCACCAGAGCAGCTTTCCTTCCAGCTCCAGCAGGTTTCTCTGCAGCCTGGCCAGAGCTGTGCAGGTAGATCCTGGGAACACGAGCAGCTGGGCCTCTGGAGTGGGAGGAAGGCTACAGGGAGAGAGGCTCCAAACCTTTTTGGGCTGTCACCTGGAGGCAGGGAAGGTGCCAGGCCCTCCTGTACTCCCCACATGGGCACAGGTTGGGGCCCTCCAGTGGGGGAGCAGCCAGCCAGAACCTTTCATTTAGCTCTGCAGATTGGGCAGCTTGGCACTCTAGGGTCATAGAATGGTTTGGGATGGAAGAGACCTTAAAGGTCAGTCAGAGTTCCAACCCACTTTAAAAGTGCAGAGGTGGCACTTGAGGACATGAAGGACACTTCAGGACATGGACTGAAGAAGAGAAAGCAGGAATGGTCTCACTTGGCTTTTCTGGAATACTCTTGAAATGTTAATTTCAAGGACTGACTTTCAGCACTGACCTTTTCCAGGAGTCAGGTGAGCACAGTGGGCTTTGGGGATTCCATTCCTTTGGGGATGTTCCTCATGGGCTTGCAGTGAAGGCCCAGCCAGGTGCTTTGGTCACTGCTCCCCAGCCTGCTCAGGAGGTCCCCACACCAGGAAAAGCAGCCTAGAGGCTCCCAGACACACCCCAAACAAAGCTGCTTCTGGAGAGGAAGGTGAGCATCTCAGCTTCAAACATCCAGGCCATTGTTTCCTTGGTCTTGGCATCACTTTATCTTTCAGCTGTCATTTCCAGCCTTTCCTTTGGAAAGGTCAGTCACAAGACCCAGCTGATAAAGGCTCCATGTCTGCTCTGCAGCTCTTGAGGGGATATCAGGAGAGAAGCTGAGCCCAGGGCTTCCACCACGGGGAGGAATGCAGCTGGAATTGGCTGAGCTGTTTACAACTTCAGATGTAGGTAGGGCTGGGGAGGAGGAAACAAATGCCTTGGGTGTGCTCATATGTATTTGCATTTTCTTGGGCCTGAGGGAAGGTCCCACAGGTGGGCTCCAGAGGCACTGGGGACCTTGTGTAGGACCTGGGCTTGGAATTCCTTTGTGCTGGAGCTGTGAGTGCTTGCATGAGCTGAGAGTCACAGGTCACTGACCTGTCATTTCTGCACCTAACTGCAGTGAGGGAGTGCCTGGGAGTTCCACTTTGGGACAGGAATCCTTACAATCTCTTCTTACATTTTCCTGACCCAGGGAAGGTTTAAATGTTGGTGCTTCAGCTCTTCACTTGAAGAGGTTGGGTGTGATGGGGGCCTCCCAGTGGCTGAGCCAGCAGCTCTGCTGTGAGGCCCAGAGATCTGCTTCTGGGGCTGCTTGGTTGGTCCTGAACATCAGCTCCAGTCTGACCGTGGATGATGTGAACAGATCTTGTCTGTTGCTCCAGAGAAAACTCTGTTCTTTATCAACATCTCTGACAGAAGACATTACAGCATCCAGCCTGTTTACTGAAGGAAGTTTCAGGACTTTGGAGAACATGCCTCCATCTGTAGCCCTGTCTGGAGCAAGGGCTTGGGTTACTGTTGAACACAGGATGTTGGACGTCTGAGCTGCTTCAGGAAAGCTGTTTTTCTGCTTTTAATACCCAAAATGCAAGATGTTGCTTCCTTCTGTTGGAGTACTGTTGCTAAAACAAAGTGGGAGGAAGTTAGCCTCAAGTGTAGTTCAGAATACTCACTGAAAAGCAAAAGAGATTGAATCTGCTTTGCTTTTAAATGGGTTATTTTCAGTGTCCTCTGTTGATATACTCATACTTGGTGGTGTGATGGGTGGCTTTGGGACCCTTCACTCTCCAACTCCTTTCCAAATCAACATGCCAAGAAGTTGTTTTGGTTCTTTTTAGCCCTTCAGTGATGGGAGTTCCAGGGAAGTTCCATTTAAATCTGATTTTAATTTGTGGAGGGGTGAGGGATGTTGGGTAAGGAGTCCTGGCTGAGAGCTGTGGGCTTGGTTTCTGGTGAGAAGCTTTTCTGCAGTGTGTTCTTGTAGTGGGGAAGAGGTACAGTTAAATGTTCTGCAGCTGCTGTTTCTCCCTGGCCTGACCTGGGTCTGTAATTTGTTAAATAATTGGGAGTAGAACCTAAAAAGAATGTTCAATATACTGATAGCAACAAGTTCCAGGAGTTCAGCTGAAAAATCTGAGGCTCCTGCAGCTTGTCCATGGGTCACCTCTCCCGGGCTGCAGCTGCCTGGAGTTCTTATTCATTGAGCTGGGGTTCTCAGGCTTCAGAACTTCACTCCTTACAGATGGCAAAGAGGAGATCACCTCCAGTTGCTTATCAGAGTTTCATTTGGAGGCAACTTAAAGTGGGATTTGAGAACAAAAGCTGTGGTGGAGTTAGTGCTGGTGAGATGGGAACCTCAGCCCTGCAGAAGCAGAGCTGTGCCAGCCCTGCTGTTGTTCTGCTTAGTGGAAATCTGCTGTAACACTCACTGACCTCCTCCCTTCTGCCAGAGGAGTGGAACCAGCAGGTTGTCTGGGCTGGAGAGAGGGCAGACTGACCAGGGGTGGGATGAGAACTCCTTGGGATCCTTCTGCCTGTGCTGGACATGCCTTGCTTTGAGCCTGCTACAAGAACACCATGCCAAAACTGTTCCATTTTTTGTCAGTGTGAGTGTCACTTTGTCTTACTCTGCCTGTACTGTACCTTCTTTTATTGCCTTCCAGGGCTGAGTTCTCAGCTTTCAGCCAAAATAAAAGGTGGTGGCTCCCATTGCCATTGTGCTTCCTTCTGCCTGTACCTGGCTGGTTTCAGCCTCTCTAGGGTTTTACATGTTTACAGCTTGTTGAGATCTTGCCTTTATAATCTGGGTGCTGGAAAGCCTCTGGCCACAGAATTCAAATGTTGTCACACCCCATGAATACTTTCAGGGTGTTGTAGTTCACCCCTGAGAGTGGTTCTGGGAGTGACCTCCTGAAAGCTGGGCTGACTCCAGACCAGTTCCCAGCTGATTCGCCATCCAGCTTCTCCCTGCATCATCATTTCACTTGACCAGCCCAGCCTTGCAACCGTGTGGAGGGGGTTTTAATGCTTTGATTTACTGCTCCTAAAAGAGCTCTAATTGTAAATAAACCCAAATGGTGTTGTTAAGAACTGAAATGTCAAGCTTTAGGAAATGCTGTTGGAAGAGTGCCATCGCCAGGTGTGTCACCTGCGGCGCTGATCCTGCAGGGTAAAGCTCCCTGACTTAATTTCCTGGTACCCGTTTGCTGCGTTTAAGGTTTTCTGCAGTGAAGGAGAATGGGTTTGTTCAGCAGAACTATTGAATCCCCAAGTACCATTTAAACTGTCAGGAAAACGATGTTTTGTGGCTCGGGTTGTTGTTCTCACCGGTTATAGAACCCACCGCGTAAAGTCGGTGAAAAGATAAAACAATCTAATACTTGTCTTTTAACTTTCAGCTTTGTGTTATTCTTGGAAAGTTTCGCACCACTTGTGAATTCCTTGAACCTTGGCATTGCGAGCCCATTTCTGTTGGGCCCTCCTCCTTTACAGCTTGCACAAATTAAGACCCAGTTGGCTCTTCAGCAGTTGACCTCCCTTGTCACCAGCAGTTCCGCACCTCCTAATGCTTGGTTCAACCAGGCATTGCTGAAAAGCACCATGTTTAGCCCCAGAGGAACTTTACCTCAGAGGCCGAGAGGACCTAATCCATCAGGCACAAAGCCTCCGGGATCCTTTCCGGGAGGAGGTGCGGGAGGTCTCCAGAGAAAACCTGCCTCTGGAACGCCTCAGGGAGCACCGCCACGGTTTTCGGGACAGGACACCTTTCAGTGGACGGGTTCACAGAGGATAAACGTGCGGGTAACTCTGCACAGGGCCGACCCCAGGCAGGTAAAGGAGAAGACAAACCACCACCAGGAGCAGAAGGGAGAGCCTCGCCCCAGCTGCTGGGATGGAAACCCCCGCCCGGCCGTGACCAGCGGACAGAAGCCACCGGCGCCGGCACGGGGCTCGGAGCAGAACCCCCCCTCCCAGAACCGCTACACGCCAGAGAGCGCCTCCAGCATCCTCGCCAGCTTTGGGCTGTCCAATGAAGACCTGGAGGAGCTGAGTCGCTACCCAGATGAACAGTTAACACCCGAGAACATGCCCCTCATCCTGAGGGAAATCCGGATGCGGAAGATGGGCCATTCCTCGGCTCGCCCGCACGCTGCCGGCCGGGCAGAGGAGGCGCTGGGCAGCGGGGCGAGCGGCGCAGGGGTCAAGAGCAAAGTGATCGATTACGGGCACGCCAGCAAGTATGGCTACACTGAGGATCCCCTGGAAGTGCACGGGTACAGCCCCAAGGTGCTGCCTGCAGAGCCTCTGGAAGCACGCGGCTACAATCCCGAAGCCCCCGGCGGGGAGAAGAGGGAAGACTTCCAACGGGAGCAGAACGTGTCCATCGCCGTCCCGTCCTCCACCCAGTGCAACCCAGTGTTCCCAGTTGAAGAGCTAATAAAGCCGACGGGGTTCCAGAACGATTCCTCAAGTACTCCGCCCTTTTTTCCGGCTGAGGCCCCGGGCAAGGTGTCTGGGTTGTGTGTGGCCCCCGCTGGACTCACCGTGGTCACCTCCATCGCCCAGCCCGCGGTCCCGCCGGTGATGCCACCCCCGATGGTGCCCCCGGTCTCCCAGCCCGCAGTGCTGCCGGTGATGCCACCCCCGATGGTGCCCCCGGTCTCCCAGCCCGCGGTCCCGCCGGTCATGCCACCTATGATGCCACCCGTGTCCCAGCCTGCCATGCCACCCGTGATGCCACCCGTGTTGCCTCCCGTGTCTCAGCCCGCGGTCCCGCCCGTCATGCCGCCGATGATGCCACCGATGATCACCCCTCTGGCACCCATGCTGGCCCCTGTCATGCTGACTTTTGTCCAGCAGTCGATGACCCAGCACGTGATGCCGCCGATAACCCAGCCACCTTTCACACCTGAGCTCCTGGTCAGCGTGAGCCAGCACGAAAGGCTCCAGCAGGAGGCTGGGAGCAGCCAGCCCACCCCCCCCAGCGCCCCGGCCCCAGGACAGAAGCCCTTCCAGCCAAAGGCTGAGGGGCCCATTAAATCTCCTTTTGGGATTGTGAAAGCGTCGTGGCTTCCTGCCTTCCTCCAGCCTGATTCCCAGAAGACAAAACGATTACCCACTCCCTCAATGATGAATGACTACTATGCCACATCTCCAAGAATATTCCCACATATGTGTTCTCTGTGTAACATTGAATGCACTCATATGAAGGTGAGTGGCTTTCACAGATTATTGCCTAAACTTGTCCTCGCCAGCTTCCCTGCTGCCCTGTTTTATCAACTAATTCTTTCCTGTGCCTTAAGTGAACTGTTGCTGGTCGCCAGCCTGGGTGCTGACACACAGGTTGCAAACTGCTAGACACAGTGCTAGTGAATTATTGTAACTGCTGCACAGCCTCTTCTGTTCCAAATTGCATTTCAGAGTTGCCATGCACATTGACTTACTATCATTATTATTATTATTTTTAATATTAAAGCTGTATCTTCTGCGATGGGTTTCCAGTGGTAAAACAAAACCCCTTTATCAGTGGGGTAAAATCCTGATGTCATCTGGGTGACTCAAATGTCTGCAAAAATTGTGTGCTGAACCCCAGGAGGGTGATGGAATGTTGGTGTATACAACACCCCCCTCCATTCCCTCCTGCAGAGTCTCTGTTAAAACAAAGCAGACTATTTATCTGCAAAATTTTAATCTTCCAACTGTGGTCTGTGTGACATTGACTGTTCCAGAGCCTGGAGACCAGCTCTGGACACACACAGAATGCTTCCATTCATCTGACCCAGCTTCCAGCCCTGAAGCACGTAACAGTTCCAGCTCTGGAAGGAAGAAGAGGAAAGAACTGGTGGATACTGGGAGAGAGAGAGAAAAGCATTCTGCAAGCTGTGGATTTGTCTTGAAAGGCCCAGGCTTGAGATGTCACATTACAGCAGAACTTAATTAAAAAAAAAAAAAAAAATGATTCCTTGTTAGTCTCAGGTGTTGAAATTTTAGAATTTCAGCTCAAATCCAAGCAGCCCTTGACAGGTCTGGGGGTGCTCTTTGTCAGGTTGGCAGCAGGCAGGGAGCTTGCTGAGGCCCTGTCTGTGCTGGGCATGAGGAGAGGCAGTGAGCAGGGCAGATGGCAGAAATCAATGGTCAACTTCTCTGACCACAGGCCAGGGGGAAGTGCAGCTGCTTGGGCTGACTGGAGAACTGAGAAGGGAAGGTGGAATTGAAAATAAAACCCTGTGCAGTGCAACAGGGCAGAAATGGGGTTTGTGTGGATAAATGGAGGAAGCACTTGGGAAGAGTGGAGTCTGAGGTGTGGGGGGTGCAGTTGCTCGCTGGTTCTTGGGAAAACAGAGCAAATGTTTTTACTAGAAATACTTCTTGGCAAATTAGCAAGCTTTGGGGGGAGATGGAAGCTTGTAACTTCTTTCCCTGGTGGCACTGTGACATCCTGACCCCACTGCTGCTACACAGCCTGTTCTCCCTGTCACAGCTGCCTCTAGCTCTGGCACAGATGAATTCTCTTCTGAAAAGCATTTTTTTCCTTAACGTGCACGTGCTGCTGTGGGGGCAGCTCAGACTGGTAGGAGAGCTCATGGGGCAAGCTGTGGTTAGACAGCAGTGTTGCAAAATAACCAAGAAGAGGTAGAGTTTTGCTTTTTTTCCCCTGCAAAAAAAAACAACAACCCAAACAACTTTGTGTTAAGAAATGCCAGTCGTGTGTGTTTGTGAATTCTAACACGTGAAGAACTCCTCTCACTTTGGGTTTTACAGTTTGGTCTCACAAATAAAGTGGTTGTCTTTGAGTTGTGTGGGTAGAGATGCCCAAGATTTGCAGTTTGGGTTTTTTTTTCTTTAGAGTTATGGTGAGTGTTGTGGAGGAAGCCCAGACAGCACCCAGAGGTTTGAGAGGAGGAGGGCTGGGGAAGCAGTGTGACTGCTGCTAGGAAGTGGTTGTTTCACACAGTGTAGATGTGGTTGCCATGTGATGGTTGACAAATAACCAAGTTAGGGCTAAGGTGGAAGAAGTGGAGGAATGAAGAGGGCTGTGTTATCAACAGGTGCCTCTGGAAAGCCAACGGGAAGCAAGGAGAGGTGCAGAGCATGGAAGACAGCAAATGAGGAAAAGCTTCTCTTCATCCAGCTCTGGAAGATGCTGGATATCTGAAGAACAAAAGTTCCAGTGATGCTGAAGCAAAGGGTTTCAGGCTCAGATTATCCAGGGGGATGAGCTGTCCTTTTCTGGAGGCTTTTTTAATCCATCCCTGTGCTCCAGGACAGACTGGGCTGGGATTCCTTTCCTTGCCAAGCTTGAAGCAGAAGCTGTGTTGCCTGTGAGAAGAGAAATCAAGTGTCCTACCTGGTGATAATTTATTAAAATGACAGAGCTACAGCTGGAGGTGAGACCTGACTCCTGCTCCTACAGGCTGGAGCTGCAGTGACCATTTGTGGCTGAAACTTCATCATCTGAGCTGGATTTCTGTGTTCCTCAGCCTCAGCTTGTCTGTAGCTGCTCGAAACACTGGCTGAGCTTTGCCTTGGACTGAAAGATGCAGCAGCTGGTGTTCTCCAGAGCCAACCCCATCACGTCTCCCTCTGGGTCTTTCTTAAGGATCTAACTTGGTTAATTACTGAGTTCTGATGGAATCAAAGCTGGAGATGGCCTTGAGGTGCCTGCAGGACACCCAGAGAGAGAGAGCTCTGTTTTGAGTGGCATGCAGCTGAGCAAGGAAATGTATTTCCTGCTTCTTCTGTAATCTGAACACATCCTTCTTTCTACAGAACTATTTCTGCATGTTTGAAGGTGGGTTTTTTGCTAATACACTGTTCAGAAGTCCCAGTCCTGCACCTGCATGGCCTCGCTCTCAGGAATGTCCATGGAAAGTTTTGTTTTAAGCTTTTGACACTTTTCTTTTTGTCAGGCATGTGAATAATCCTTGTGTGCAGTGATCCATGGCAAGAGAGCAGCTGCAGCACCAGCTTGTGACAGCCCAGGGCTGAATGTCAGGAATATTCCAGCCCTTCAGGATTTCTCTTCCCACCAAAACTGTGCCTTGGATCTTCAGCAGGAGGTGGCAGGAGCCTGGATGATGCTTCCAGCAGTCTCAGTTGTGTGGTGTTGGAGATGTTGGTTGAGAGGTGAGGTGGGAGCAGTGCTGCCCTCAGAGTCAGCAGGGCAGCTTTGGGGTGTCAGCCCCTGGCAGGCTCTGAGCTGTCTGAAATACTGTAGTTTGTGGTAAACATGTACTGGAAAGCTTGTTGTTGTTGTTGGAGCAGCATCAGAAATGTGCAGGCTTCATTTTGATCTCATAGGAAGGTTTCTGGAGCTCTTGTCAGAGTACCCTGTAGTGTGTTGGAAGAAGAGGTGTGTGGGATGTGGGCTTTCTGAGCTGTCCAGGGTTGATTTGGCACATGAGTTGTCAGTAGGTGACTCAGGGATCTGCAGAGTGGGCTCAGAAATCCGTGGAGTTGTCCTGCAACATCTGTAAAGGGCAGAGTGCCCAGTCCTGCCCTGAGTTAGGTGGGACCTCACCCCAGTGGTGTCTCCTTTCAGATGTATTTACACCACCACCACATACTGAAACATTCTGTAAGTATTCCCCAGAGCAGGTTTGTTTCCAGCCTGAGATGCTGTAGCTGCTGGAAGAGCAGTGTGGTCTCAGGCACACATCACTCCTGGAACAGTAGATCTGCACTGCTGCCAGCATGAGGGATGAGATGCATCAAGGATTACAAGTTTTGTTTTCTGGTTTGAATAAATGCAAGAGGGTGATGTCTGCCCTGGGCTTTGGATTGTCTGAAGTTGGATGGACTCATGGCTTCCTGCAAAGGCACTGACACTTTGGGTGCCTTTGCTGAAATACAGGGAGAAACTGTGGATCTGCTCCATCTCACTCCTGTTCTTCTCTGCAGTGCTTTGCTGTGAAACCAACCCCCAGTGCAGGAGTTGTGTCTCTGCTGGGGGCAGAAGAGGAGGTTTGGAGACTGGAGGCCCCGTGCTCTGCCAGCTGCTCCTTCGGGGCCTTTTTTGTCCCCCCCCAGGAAGGGATCCTTTGGGGGAAGGATCTGTCTCTGGGAACAGGCTCCCCAGACACAGGGGAATGGGGCAGAAGGCTGAGGAGTCCAAGAGTGTGCATTAATTGGGATTCCTGCACAAAATGCAAGAGGGCTTTGGCATAATGAGGACGTGGAAGAAGAGAAGAATGTTGGGTTTGTTAGGGAGGAGGATGTCTTTGTAGGCCTGCCAGGCACCTGGATGCTCACTGGGGCAGTAGCTGAGGACACTGGAAGCAAAATGTCCCTGGTCCCCCATGGACACCGTGCACATCCCTCCTTTGGAGCCATGCAAGTGGGAGACTCCAAACCCAACTGCCCTTCCTTTCCACAAGCTCATTCCTTTTGCCCTCTGTCCTGTTTCACTTGGATGAGCAGCACTCAGAACCAGGATTGCTCAAGAGTGCCAAGTTAGTAGGGAAAAAATATAGTTCAACAAGAGAGACTTAACACAAGGGGTGTTCTGAGCTGTGTTCTGTGTCTCAACAGGTTAAATGTTTTTATGAACACAGTAAGTAAAACCTTCCTGTGCCTTTCTGAGCTTGGTTATCCAGTGTATCTGCTTCTGTCGTGTGCCTAAAATGTGTTTTATTTTCTTCAGACCCCATGGGTTTCGTGTGTGGAGTGTCACAGGGTGGGGTGGCTCTGCTGTCCCCCTCTGTAGCACTGCTCCTGTCAGTGCTGTGTTCTCTGCTGCCAACAAGCACAAAGCTGACCGTGTCCTGGTCACTAATTCTGCCTGGCAGGCTTTGAGTGAACCCTCCCAGGCTGCTCCTCTAACCAGCGTGCTCAGCGTTTTGGGCACTAAACAAGAGGCTCTGATCCTGCCAGGGAGGCCTTTTGTCATCCTTTGTGTTACAAACCAGCATGTGCTCAGGGCTTTCCCAGCCACAAGTGATTTTCTGAAGCCTTGCCTGCCAGTGCCATTATTCAGCCATTATTACCTATTTTTAAACTACTAAAGCAGCTACAAATTGTGGTTTGTTTCATTAATTGTTGTTGATGACACCTTCCAGCTTCAGCAGTGCCTCTTCTCAAAGCAAACTCTGCCCTGTTCAGCAGCTGCTCTCACTATGGGACAGTTTTTGGAGTAATATTACTGGAATAAAGTCTTCAAGCATTGCCTCTGTCCCCAGCTGGGGAGTGGTTCTGTGTACACTTAACCTGTGCTGGAGGTTGAGGGCTTGCACTGTGCTTCTAGCTCTGTCCTGGGCTTAGCCCAGGAGTTATTCCCCAGTAAAACTTGTGTTAAGGGTTTTTTTAATGTAAGAAAAAAACAGAGTGTGTGTGAAAAATCCCCTCAGCCTCCCTGAGTGACCTTTAGCTGTGACATTACCAGGGCTGAGTGTTGGTGAGCTGATGCTTGGGGACAGCGTGGGGTGTCTGCTCCTCAGGCTGCCAGCCTGGGGACCTGTGAGGCTTTTGTCTCTTTTCATGGAGCCAGTTATGGGATCAACCTTTAGGGTGAGCAGTGTGGTGACAGCAGCCCAGTGCATGGCTGGGAGTGACAGATTCCTTTGCTCCCACTTCCACTTAGATTCCTGCCTGTTCTGCAGCAGCTTTTGGCCATCGAGTTGTGTCTGACTCTGGTGCACACAGAGCATTGATGGGGAGGGAAGGATTCGACCTTGACATGAAATCATTTGTTAGGTGAAATGAGGTGGAGGGTGAAATACAGCACCAGGTAACTCGGAAGCTGGGAAGTGAGGAGGTTTTACCTGCTAACTGAGCTTCTCTGGGTGTTTTTTCTCCACCTAGGACTGGATTCTGCACCAGAACACCTCCTCTCACATTGAAAGCTGCCGCCAGCTACGGCAACAGTAAGGAACCCCTTTAAAATAAAATGTGTAAAAATAAGTGTTTTCTGTGCATGCCCGGGCCAGCTGGGACCTCAGCACCCTTCCCCTTGGCTTTAGACCAGTGGGGTAAAAATGAGGGAGCACTTGGTGCCTCTGGAGCCCTGGCTGGGAGTGTGTCTGTGACAGCTGCTGCATGTCAGTGGGTCTGGGGAGCAGTGGGTCTGGGGAGCAGTGGGTCTGGGGAGCAGTGGGTCTGGGGAGCAGTGGGTCTGGGGAGCAGTGGGGCTGGGGAGCAGTGGGTCTGGGGAGCAGTGGGTCTGTTTCCCTGACAGCTGTTTTTGGCCTTTAACAGGTACCCTGACTGGAACCCTGAGACTCATTCCTCCAAGAGGTAACTGCTCTTTGATTACAGCTCGTTTCTCACTTGCTGTCCCAAACAGCTGGTAATTAATGTGGTGAATGTTCTGTTTTGCTGACTGCAAGCTCTGCCACTGGTGTCCTGGTGTTGCTGTAAAGTCACAGGGGGGTTTCTGTGGGCTTTGTCCTCAGTTTGGTAACGTGGGTGACAGAGTATCTCAGATCCTTTCACCCGGGTGAGAAGGAAGTCTGTACAGTTAAATCACTGAGTTAAATCACTGCTTAAACTGCTGGAGTGATTTCTGACTTTCTCCCAGTGAAGCCACCCTGGTTTGCAGCTTGGACCTGGTGGGCAACAGGCAGGGCAGTGGCAGCTCTGCTCTCAAACTCAGCACTCCAGAGATCCCTTGGGGGCCCCTCTGCTCACAGCTCGAATAAACACTGGAATTTCTGAACTCCTCTCTCTTCTGTCCTTTAAAATTATGCTGTTTACTGTTAATTTTCTTGAAGGGCACACCCTGTGGACAATCTCAGCAAGACTGGATTGTTTTTCTGGTTCACTATTTGTACATAGTTTGGCTTGCACACAAATAGGATTGACAGGACTTCAGTTTTTTTGCTGGGTTTTCCTGTGACTTTTCATTAATTGGTTTGACACACTTCCTGGGAAGCTGCCTGTTCAGCTTAATAAAAAAAAAAGGTTAAAAACCTCAATATGTAGGTCAGGTTAATTTGCAGAGTGCATCTGAGGTCTTTCCATGTTAATGAACAAGGAGGAATAAAACTTGAAAGAGAAACAATTAAGGCTCTCACGAGGAGGATAATTTTATTTTAAAACCTCAGACTGGAATTGTTAGTTACACTCCAGGAGAACGAAGCTTCCCTTAGCAGAAGGAACTTGATAAACTGGGGAAGTGTTTAAAAGCACTTCTTTTTGTGAGTGAGGCATTTTCTGTGCTTGCAGGTGGAGCAAGAATTGGCTTTTAGGGTGATGCTTTCTTAGATCCTCCCTGGTGAGAGCACGTCTGGCTGGGTGAGGACACAGCTGGAGGCTCTGGGTGATGCTGATGTTCTGAGCTGCTGGGTGCAGTCCTGGGGCAAGGCTGATGAGCTGGGAATCCCTTGGGAGTGTTTGCTGTCTGTAACTTGTGCTGCTTTGTTAGTGCATGCAGACATCTCCATGTGGCAGAGGAGTAATGGGAATTAGATGGATTTTGTCAATACTTGACACTTGCTAATTAAGGGATACTGGAATACTGCTGTCTGAGGCTCACTGGAACATCACTTAACTGTAACTTCTGTGTCCTGTCAGGGTTTTCCTGACCATTTGTTGTGCCTCTCAGAGGGGCTCCTTCTCTCCTGCAGCTCTTCACTCCTCCTTCTTCATCATCATGACCTCTCTAGGAAGCATCAGTGTGCAGTGTATTTATGTTGTGTGCTCACATCTTTCAGTGTGTGAGACACAGTGTCTCCTAATGACTGAACTTGGTGGAAGCATGGGAAGTATCTCAGCTCATTGCACTTTCAGGGATCCTTTTTCCCTTCCTCTTATTTTTATACTGCTGTAGCTTGGAACTTTCAAGTGTCCTTTGCAGCTTTCTCTTGCTCCGTGCAGGTTGTTCTCTTCCTTCTTTTCAGTTCTCTCCACCTACTGTAAATACATGTAGCAAACACCTTACTTGTATGTGAAGTACCTCTGTGAGCAAGTTAGACTCTAAACTCTGTCACTTTGGGTTCTTTCTTGCAGGAAGTCTCTCCCAGCCTCCTGGCCTTGGCTGGGCTTTCCTGCCATGCCAAACCCCGTTCATTATTTCCCTCTCTCCCCTCAGAAATGCTGCAGACAGGAAGGAGAACCAGACCCCCAAGCGTCGCTCCAGCTCTGCCAGCCCCAGCCCCAGGAGATCCAGGTTCTCCAGCTACGGCCCCCGGCGCTCACGGTCCAGGTCCAGGAGCCCGGGGAGGTTCCGGCCCAGACCCAGGAGCAGGAGCCCACGGCCCGTGCGACGCCTCAGCCTCAGGCACAGGTCCAGGTCACCCCAGAGATCCAGAAACCCCCTGAGATCCAACCCCAGACCTCAGAGGTCTTCCAGTCACGACTGGTCATCCAGGAGGCCGTCCCGATCCCAAGGTACCTCTGCCTCCAAACTTTGGTGAATTGCAGGCAAACCCAGCTGGTGTCCAGATGTTTCTCTGCCCAGGTGTCACCCAGGTGTTTGCCAGAGCAAAAGGCTGTGAAAAGCTCTTCTCGTGGCTTGCAGTGCTCAGAAGGAGTTGGGGTGTTCAGGAAGGTCTGAGGTTTCCCTGACCCAGGGCTGGGAATTGGTGCATCCCATCAGGGAGAGCTGAACAAGTGTCTGGTCTGGGTGTGTTTGGTTCCAGAGCCAGCCAGGGCAGGGAAAACTGACAGCATCCCAAACCTGGCTCTGTGGATGAGGAGAGGGAAGATGAGGTGCAGTTTCCAAGGAAAATGTAGTGTTTTGAGGTGGTTTCCTTGAGCTAAGAGCCTGATGCATGGAAGAGTTTCAGTGAAACTCCTGTGCAGCACTTCCAGTCCCTGCACTGCTCTGTGACTCCTTTCAGCTTCTTCCTCCAGTTTGTTGTCAGCTCAGACAGTTCCACCCAGGTCACTTTGGACTCAGCTTCTGGTTTATTTGGAGTTTTTGTTTCTTTTTAATCCTGAAGAGGAAAACCAGAAGGATTTGGAAAGGTTTGTACTGTCTCTGGGGTGTGTTTGCCTCCTGAAAATGCAGAGGCACTGAGCTTTGGTGGGAAGGAAGTGTAGGTGAGAAGTTGTGAAGGGACAGGTGGTTTCTGAGGTCTCCTCAGGGTGAGCTCCAGCCATGCTGGCCTAGAAGGTTGAAGGGCAGAAGCAATTAATAACCAAAATACAAATTTTCCACAGAAAGCAAGCAGACAGGAAAGTAATGTTGTATGAGAGCGTTAAAGAATAATTTAAACCCAACATCAGTCAGTAGGATGAAGAGCAAGACAGAAGGACACAGAATTTAGCAGAAGGCATCAAGATAGTAAGTACTGCTGTGCATTGGTGTGTGAGAGGAGGAGCAAAGTCTGGAATATGCCCCCCTTTTATTTTATTAAACTTTCCTTGGCATAGAAAAAAAAAAAATAGAACCAATTGTCCTTTGGCTCCAGCCTGGGGATGTTTGTAGATCTCATTGCCAGCCTAACCAGAAATGTCAAGTTACACAAGAGGGCAGTGAGAGTAGAGAGGTTTGTTATTAATTACAGGAGTGTGCTAAAGGTTCTCTGACTTCAGCCCAACTCCACCTTGAGTCAGGAGTGGGTGATGAAGCTGAAACTGTAGGAAACCCACCAGCAGTGCACATCAGTTCCCTTCTCAAACCAAACCAACCAACCCCAGGTTGTTTTTTCCCTTTTTCCCCTCACAGACAGAAAGTCAGCTCTGGAGGCAGTAGTGAAGAGCCTGGGGCCTGGCTTTGTGGCAGAGTTCAACAAACACAGATCAGCTGGGCAGGGCTCCTCGGGCTCAGGGAGATCCTCACCCTCCCACGGATCCTCAGGGAAGAAGCCTGGGAGCACCAAGAAGCCCCTGAAAACAAGTGGTTCTGTCAAGGCTTCCAAGAAAGAGGGGTCAGGTTCTTCATCTCCTGAAACTGATGATTCATCCCAAAATAAAGAAGCAGAAGAGAATGAAGAAGACCCCACAGGAACCAGTGGGCCTCGTCCTGCTCCTTACAATAGGGTGAGTTGCTTAATGCTTGCTTGGGATTTTGTTTTCTTTCTGATGAAGCAGATGGTATTTTGTTTATGGCAAGTGCAGGTCTCCTTGGTGGCCCTTGGCCATACCTGGCCTCTAAGGGAGAAGAGAAGAGAAGGTTGCTGTGTACTGGTGGGGGCTGAGAGGTGGCAGTGACAGGAAAGGTGTGGAACTGAGCAGTTCCTCATCCCTGCAGCCCAGAGAACTGGGACCATGGAGGTCCCCAGACCTTGATAAAATCAAAAAGGTGTTGGTGTGATCCTTGGTGATCCCGTGCTGGGTCTTCTGGTGAGTGAAGGTGGTGACAGAGTGGTGGAAGCACAGAGCTGTGTGTCTGTCCTGTCACAGAGCAGCAACTCAGCATCCCCCTCAGCTCTGCCTGGGAGGAATCTGTGGTGCAGACACCTCTCTGCTTCCCTTACCTGGACTTGGAAAGTCTTTTATTTTTGTTTGGCTTTCAATCCCTAGCTGTTGAGAAAGGAGCTGCTCTCCTGTGGGACAGTGCTTCAGATATCTGACCTACCAGATGATGGCTTTTCAGATCAAGATATCAAAAAGATTGTTCAGCCATTTGGCAAAGTTAGTGATTTCCTTGTACTGCGCTCCAAAAACATGGTGAGTTCTCCTCTGGGAAGTTTGTGTCTTCAGAGTGCAAAAGAAGTTGAAAAAAATGCAGTGTTTGGATCCAAGCCTTGGGTCTGAGCCTCTGCTCTGAGAGGGAGTTGATGTTTTCTGTAGAGTCCTGAAATCTCAGCTTTTAAACACAACTCTGCATGGGCTTAGAGTGGGAAGTCCTTGGAGCTGTCAGGAGCAGCTTCTCAAAGGGAAAGAATGCAGCAAGTGGTGCCTGGGATCCACATAAATTCTGAAAGTCTCCTTTATTTTAGGCCTTCTTGGAGATGAACTACAAAGAAGCTGTGATAGCAGCTGTGAAATATGGGAAAACAACACCCGTGCTGATCAATGGCAAACGGGTGAAAATCAGTGTGGCAGAGAAACCAAAACCAGCTCCTGCCCAGGTGAGCAGCCTGGGGCTGACCCAAACCTCACAGATTTAATACTTCTTAATGTGTTTTAAAAAATCCTTTTCATAAATGGCTGTCTAAAGTAAATAGGAAGCAGACTCCCTCAGGCCAGTTCTCCCTTTTCTTGGTTAAGCTTTGTATCTGTGAGTAGCATCACAAGCAGCAGAAGCTGAGCCTTCTGTTGATATGTATGTGTAGTTAATGCTGCCTATGTGTGCAAACACAGTTGTGTACAAATTAATCAGTGAAAGTTGTTCTTTCTGTCAATTTCAGGCCAAAACGAGCATCAAAAAAAAGACTCCAACTATTAAAAAAGTTGCACCAAGTACAAAGTAAGTGTTGGCAGCACAGACAGCAGTGCTACTGCAAACCAAAAGGCTTCATATCTCTTTGGTTCCTGGGGATTTACTGGGTTTGAGCTTTTTTAGCTGGACTGATATTCCTCAGTTATCTCAAACATGATTTTTCTTTTTTGTTTTTTTTTCCCCCCCTGCTCATAACAGAAAAGACAAGAAAACCACCACCACCAAGACAGCCAAATCCATTGCAGGTGAGGTTATTGCCTTCCCTTTTTGTTGCTGGTGTTAAGGCACTGGAAATAACAGGCATATAACTTCCTGTCCCTTGTTTGATTTGTTCTGTGAAGAACGTTCCTGAGCACAGTTAGGGACCAGACATCATTTTGGTGGGAAATTGGGCTTTTTTAAGGATGTGTGTTGGTCTGAAGTCATCAGCATGGTCACCTCAGAATCCAGTTTCCAGAATGGAATTGAGATTCCTGTAACAGAGCTGATTCACAGATGGAAACTGAAACGTTTACAGTTGTTTCAGAGAAAAAAAACCAACAAACTTTATCAGGACAAGGTTCTGTCACCAGATTCTTAAACAAATTCACATAGGATGCTCTGCTTCTTGGCTTTCATTCAGTAGTTTGCTGGAATTAACTTAGGTTTGGGTTTTTTGCAGATTTAACTCAACTGTGCAGTTAAGTTTTGGAGGTTTAATTATTCTGTGTGTATTTTTATACTCCACAAAAGAAAGAAGCATTTCTGCTGACTTACTTGGTTTTGGGTATTATGTAGGTAAAAAAGAAAAGATTAAGAAATTGATCAAGACAGGAGTTAGTAAAGTCAAGAAAACTTCAGATACTGCAGGTAAGACAAATGAGAACTTTTACTTCTTACTGGGCTTTGCACAGCTTCTCCTGGATGTACATTTGCTGCCTGTTTGTAACAAGGAGCAGGACTTTAAGTGACAGGAGGCCTCTGGGTGTCTGGCAGAAGAATCCAGAGTGCAGTTATTTCCCTTTTGCAAGTCAGTTGACTTGGTTGAAATGAAGAATGCTTTTTCTTTTTCTTAGCAGCAAAATCTGTAGATGCAGAACTTCAGATCTCAGCAGAAACTGAGATGGACATGGAGGGAACCAAGGTGTCAGACCCAAAGAGTGTGGCAGAAGGGGACAGTGCTCCTGAGCCTGGGAAGACAGAGGAGACTGAGCCCCAGGGAGTGACCAGTCCCACACCTCTGCCAGGTACCTCTGGGGCAGTGATGCCATTTTGATGTTGTTTTGCTGGCTGTAGGTCAGGTGAAGTTAACCTTGTGGGCTTGCTTTGGTTTTTTTCCAGAGAAACTTGGAGAGGTGCCTGAGGCTGCAGCGTGTGATGTGGATGAGTGTAAAGAACCCTTCACTGAGCAAGGTAAACTGCAGCCTGCCAGGTTCCTTTTCCTCGTTTCTGTCCTAAACCTCTCTGCTCCTGTGAGCTAAATGAGGGTGCCTGGGTGGCCAGGAAGTGAAAATCATAGAATTGTAGAGAAGTGACACAGGAGATGAGGAAGGGAGATCTGTGAGAACAGAGGGAGTGATGAAATGTAACCCCACAGCTGATCCTCAGGGCTGAAGTGGCTGAGCAGCCTCTCAGCAGACACCAGGTTTCCAGCCACACCTCTGCAGTGGGACGTGGGGACTGGTGATCACAGCTCATTAGAGCAAAGGCTCCAGAGGGTTTCTGTCTGTCCTGATCACAGAGCTTTACATCCCCTGCCAGAGCTGGTTCAGGAGCTGCTCTCTTCCCCATATTCTGCAGCTAATGGCTCCCAGGCACTGGTTTAAAGATGCCACCAGCACATACTCATTCTCTCACACCCTGCTGGGTCTTGTCCCAGGGAAAAGAAAGAAAGAAGATTATGTGGACACTTGTTGGGCACCTGCATAGTCCCCATGTGCCCAGCTTGGTGTGGTTATTCAGCTGAGGCCTTACCTCAGAAAAGTGTTTGTATGTTCATGAAGAGATTAATTTTTTTTGCATCCCTTCTTAAACCTTTTTATCTGGAAGCCTTTGCCTCACGTTGCACATGCCTCACCACTGCCAGAGGAGGTTGTAAGTGAAATGGAGAAACATGTAATTTTTCACAGTGAGGGTGGTGAAATGCAGTGCAGGGAGTTCTTAAAGCTCTGCAGTGTTTAAAAATATTTAAATATTTGCTGAAATCCCTCACTCTTTTTTTTTTTCTTATTTAGAAGCTCCAGTAGCAACTCTGAAGAGTGAAGAGCCCCCAGAACCAGCTAACCAGGTCAGTCTGAAGGTGCTCACATCCCCTGCCTGGGAATTTATTTTGAGAAACTGAGCATTTTCTCCTTGCTGTTTGGGCTCTGTCTGCCTCTTCCCTCTTCTGATGCTTTTGTTTCCAGCTCCTTTCTGCTCTGATGATCTCTGTTGCCCTCCCGTGGGCCTCTGCTCTCCAGGTGCAGGATTTGCACACCCAGCCCTGCAGTCCTGGATGTGTGAGCACATCACAGCTCTAAAATAGTGCCACAATTCCAGGGGGGGTTGGTTTGCTTTGAATTTTTGATGAGGTAGCATGAGACAATGCAGGGTTTGTACAGAACTGGCTGAGATGTAGCAGTTACATCCATAATTAAACAGTAATTAAGGTGAGTACATGGCACAATGAGAAAAAAGGGTTAAAAAATTGTTCAACATGCTTTGCTCCTGTAACTGCAGGTAGTACAACCTGCTCTCAAGCAGGTGCTTCATCCTGTGTGAGGGTGGTTTTATGTAGTAAAAATCAGTTCACCCACCAGCAATAAACAGTTTTGGTGTAGAATGGAGAAAAATACCAGTGGTGCTTCCTTCCCTTTGCTTACAGGAACCTGATGATGGGTGTGTGGTGGTTGTTTCCAACTTGCCTGAGAAAGGGTACTCTGTGGAGGAAGTTTCCAACCTAGCAAAGCCATTTGGAGGCCCAAGGGATGTGCTGATTTTATCATCTCACAAAAAGGTTGGTGCAGGGCTTGGTGCTCAGCAGCATTTCCACCTGGGAGCAGCAGCAAATGTGTTTGTAGCAGATGTGGTCATGTAGCATGAGGGGGGTGAGGGGCTTTTCTTTAATGGCAATACAATTCTTTTTGTGTTTTCTTTATTTTAAAAGGCATATATGGAAATAAACAGAAAATCTGCAGATTCCATGGTTAAATTTTACACCTGCTTTCCAATGTCAGTGGATGGAAACCAGCTCTGCATCAGCCTGCTGCCCCAGTATAAGACAATAAAAGATGAAGTAAGTGCTAAAACCTCCTGAGAGGCTGGGGTAGGTGACCAGGTCTCAGTGCAGGGCAGGGCTTTGTGTTTATCTGACTTTTGTGCTGTTGAAGGCTGCTCTTGGAAATGTCTTTTTTTGGTCCTGGTCCTCTGGTACCAGGGCAACCCCCATGCCAGGTGTGCTGTTGACTTTATTGATACAGCAGAAGCTGAAAAGATGTTGGGAGTCAGCTACAGAGCTGCTGCTGAACTTTGTGTTACATTTCAAATCTTACAGTGTCTTTTTTCTTTCTTTCTTTGTTTCTCTCCAAAGGAAGCAATCTTTACTGCTATAATTAAAGACTCTGACCCTCAGGTAAGTTGCCAGCAGTGTACCTTCTCCTCTGTGTGCTATCAACACACAGTTCTTTAAATTGGAATTAGTCTAACTCATTCTGAAGTCTCATCTCATGGAATTGGTATCCAGGCTTTCTCTGGAGCTAAATGTTTGTATCTGTTGTCACGGGTGGATGGGCAGGGGGGGGATGAGTAAATGTTCACTCAGTTCAGCTCCCTGATGCGTGAAGTGCAAGGAATTAAACATTTAATGGGAGTCCCTGGAGACCCTCCCCTTCTGTTAGTGTTTTCTCATGTTCTAACCACCAGCTGCTGACCACTCTACCTTGCAGAACGTGCCCTCTTTGCCTCCCTGTAGTGTCACTCCTCTGCCCAGAGAGCTTTCTAGACAGATATTTTGGTTTAACTACCAAAGCCATCCCTGTGCTGCCTTCAGTGGGGTCTGTCCCCCTTCTTGTCCCTCTTGTGCCCTCCCTGCAGGCACCCCTGTCCTGCTGCTCTGTCCTGCTGATGCTTCTGGTCTGCTCCTGCTGAAGTGACAAAGAATGGAAACAAAACAAACCAGACCTGCAGAGGGGAGGGACAAAAATCTCTTCCTAAGGGGCAGCTTTCAAGTCTTTAAAGAGGAGACTGGTTTCAGAGCTGAGAAGTCTCCTGGTCCCTTCGGACTTTGTGTCCCAGGGCCCTTCCCTTTGATCTGCACAAGATGTTGGGGTCAGTCCCTGGTTTTATTGGCACTCCGTGGCTGTCAGTCCACTTCAGCCTTCTGCACCAGGATCCTTCCTGGGTCTCCCTGGTGATAATTCCCTTTGAAAAGGAGAAACAGCAGAAATTAGATTTGACCAAGGAGCAAACTGAGCAAATAAACCAACTTAGAAGTCCAACTTAAAAACCAGGGCAGGTTTCTGTGCCTTGACCCGTTTATAACCTGACCAGACAGTGTCTGCTTTTCAACAGACTGAATTCTGTTTAAACTTCAGCTTTATTTTGCTGTGTTCCTTGAAGAGACTTTTGCTAAAGAGTTAAAAAAATTAAATGATAGTTTAAAACAAGGCTCTGGGGTGGATCCTTTGAAGCTTTTGACTGGGAAGTCCAGCTGGTTCCTGTGAGATGCTGCACAGAAATCTGGAAACCCTGCTGGGAATGTGAAAATGTGAGCAGAGGGTGTGTGCTGAGGGTGTTTTTCCATGAGATCCACGTGCTTCCAGGAGCTTTCTGTGAGGCTTTTCTAGTTCAGTACTGACTAATAAAGTCTGGGCTGAAGTTAAAGCAAGTTCTCTGATCCCTTTTTTCCAGGTCAATACTGAAACTCTCCATAACCAGTTTGTGCACCTTGGGAACTTGCCAGCTGATGGGTACAGAGAGCTGGAAGTGCTTTGTGTGGGGCTGCGTTTTGGGAAAGTGGATCATTATGTGGTACTGAAGAATAAAAACAAGGTAAATAGGTTTCTTTTCCTAGGGTGCAAAGTGCTATCTGAGGGAAGAAAACAATTTTTTAAAAGTAGCTTTTTCACCTCCCAGTACCAAAACTGTTCTGCTGCTGAGAACTGGAGGTTTCTGACTTGTTCCCCCTGTTCCATTGTCCTCTGTATCCACAACATCATTTAATCAACAGCTGCTCCCTGCAGCTCGTTTCAGTCAGAGATGTTGGGCCCCCCAGGGGTATCACGGGCTGTGCCAGCTTCATCTGTGACATTTGTTCTGCAGTACAGAAGGCAGATGAAGCATGGAGCTGTTTTGGTTTTCCCTGCAGGCCATTCTGCAGCTGGACAGCCCCAAGTCTGCCCACTCCATGTACACCTTCCTGAAGCAATATCCCTACACCATGGGGGAGCACACCTTGACCTGTGGCTTGTCACCCCATGGAGAGGCTGCTGAGGTGAGCTGGCTTCTTGTCAAGGATGTCACATCATTTGTGTGGGACAGAAGCACCTTGCCCTGAGGAGGTGACTCCCTCCATGTCAGTGTTTGCTGGCAGTGAGGGGCAGAGCAGCAGCTGGATCAGCTTGGCTGTGCTCTGGGATGTGGCAGAGGTGTGGCAGGAGGTGCTGCAGTTTGCCCCCTGTCTCTTCCTGTGATTTACAAACGTGTGTGGGGTCTCTTTCCACTGCTGGAGGTATTTCTTGCTGAAGGATGGAGAGAAGAAAGGAGGAAAGCAGCTGTTCAGAACTGCTCAGAAAAGGGTTGGTGATTGCAATGGGTAGAACCTCTCTCTGGGTCTGGCCTGATTCATCTTTTTAGCTGTTCTGAGTCCTGTTGTTTCCAGGCTCAGTGTCTGTCAGCATGGGCTGTGTGCCCACAGCTGCTCCCATCCTCTCTCAGAGAAGGGAAATCCCTCTGCAGTTTGAGCAGCTCCCAGTTTGCCTCTGGTGCTGTGCTGAGGGAGCAGCTGCAGCAGGTGAGCACCAGAGAGACAGGAGCTCAGAGCATGTTCCACTGGACAGGTTACAGAGTTTTAAGCAAAAAATACAAACAGGAGGCACGTGCCAGGAGCATCCCAGCTTCCAAAGGGAATCCAGGTGTGGCAGCATGGAGGTAAAACTGACCCTGCACCCCATGCTGTGACCTTCTCATGTCCTGACCCAACATAATATTCTAACTGAGATGAAAGTGACTTCTGTGTGCTCAGAGTTTACCTGATGGAGGTTGGACTCTGATCTTTGGAGGTGCCTTCTGGCCCCCAACTTTCTGTGATTCTGTGATGTTCTTTCAAATAGGGGCAGTCTTCAAATGAGTTTGTGCCTTCAGAAAAGAGATGGAGCTTTCAGCCCCTCAGTTTTTAAAGGTTTTGTTGCTTTTTAACATTGGTTGGGCCTGTGCTGCTGACTGTGCTGCAGCACTTCCCTGCTTCCTGGCTGTCTCGTGTTTAGCAGCAGCCATTATTTCATTTCACATTTATTCCACAAGTTTCTTCTACCTGACAGGAAGCAGAAAGGTGTAGTCACCCTACAAGAAATGAACGGTGCATTAGCAGGTTTTAAGGAACAGAATCTTGCCTTGGGTTCTCTGTAGATAATTGCTTAGAATGTAATTTGTCTTCACTAAAGGAGTGACAGTGAGTTTTGAGTTTTATTTACCAGCCAGGGTCTCTGCCCTCAGCCAAGCTCTGCAGCCCTGAGTGTCCTTGCAGGCCCAGGAAAGAAGATGTTGCCTGGGAAGAGATGAATTTACCATCCCTGCCCCCAGGCAGGTCACAGACCAAAAGCTGCTCAGAAACCTGGCAGCTGTGGAGAGGAGAGGGACAAAACTCTCCCTGCTGTGCCCAGAGACCTAGTGACACCTCTGGCACTGCCAGGGCCTTTCCTTTGTCACCTCCTCTTTGGGGTGACAGGTGCCTGGGTTGGGGGTTTTGGGGTGTCCCTGAGCAGGGTGAGGCACTGACCCTGAACCCTGATTTTTGCCTTTCAGGCAGAACCTGTGGAAAAAGAAGTGAAGCAGGAGGAGCCAGGCCAAGGAAGGTATGGCTGTCACCTCTCTCTCTGCTTCCAGCTTTTTCTCTGTGTTGTTTGTGGCTCAGGGCTGGGCAGGGGCTGAGCCACCCCTCAGCACACCTGGGTGTGATGCCAGCTCCATCCCCTCTGCCCTGCTGCTCCTTTTCCAGCTGTGGTGTCTGTGTGTGCAGGGAGTGCAGTGCCCTGCTGCAGAGCTGGGCTGTTGGGGAGCTCTTTACAAAGAACCTGGGCACCTGGGGTTGAAATCCTGTTTGCTGTGTGCTCTGCTGTGATTGCTTTACTAATTTGAGCAGGATTTTACCACAGGTCCTGGGAAGTATGTTTGGGAAAATACATGTTGGTAAGACAATTTTTTTCGTTGTATTTAACCACAAAGTGATTGTTTGGTTTTTGTGCTACAGCACTTTCTCCTCTGTCAGAGCTCCTGGCTCTATTGTGTCTGTTTCCCAATGCTAAAAATAAACTGAAACTTTCTTGTCTAACTTATTAACATTAACTTCATGCTGTGACACAGGTCCCTGTGAATGTGAACCAAGTTAGAAAAAAATAAATAAATGTTTATTTAGATGCTATATTAACACCAGGACCCAGAAATGGGAAATGGTACTTTTTGGTATGTTCCAGTTGAAACTGTTTTACAATTAAATAACAATTGTAGTAAAAAATTTAATTGTGGAATAACTGTTTGTTGTTGTTAGAGTTTGGAATATGTTGTTTGGTTGTTTTTTTTATAAATGGATAGATCATTATGAGAGTTCTTGTTAACAATTATGACTTAAAAGACTTTTTGTGCCTTAAATCTATATTTCTGGATATGAAATACCCCTTTAAAAACCAACCAAAACCAAGAAAAAGCTGTGTAACTGTTTCTAAGCTTGGATTTCAGGTGATGCCTTTATCTTGTCAGGGACTGTTACATTTCCAAAACCTGTTCCTTCCCAAAGCAAAACTCTCCTAATTCCATGGAATTCCTTCTCAGACCTTAGCCAGTTTTGGAAGTGTTTTGTTTCCAGATCTCCTCCCACCCCGTGGGGACAGAGGTGCAGGTGACCTTCTCGAGTCCAGTCTGGGGCTTGAGCTGCCTGGGGGAGTTCCTGCAGCCCCCTGCCTGACCCCAGGACCCCTGCCTGGGCAGGATGTCCCTGCAGACCCCAGCACATCACTCTCCTGGCTGAGGCCTTGGCTTGGCTCTGCCCTCCTTCTTACCCTCTCTGAGCTGCATCCAGTGAGGAGCAGGACGTGCAGATGTCTGCAGTGGGGTTTCCATGGGCAGCACCTGGTCAGGAGGTTCTGGGGAGGACTCAGTGTGGGGAGCAGAAGGGACTTGGCCTCTCAGTTTTCTGGGAGGATCTTGACAAAGCTGTGGCAGGCTCCTGGCAGCTGGTGTTGTCCAGCAGGTATTTCATCTGTCCTTGTGCCTCGTCTCCTTCCATGAACAGCTCTGCTCTTCTTTGAGGGTGCTGCTGCCTTTCCTTGGCTAAAACAGCCAGGATTTTCTTGGCCAGGTTCAGCTCAAGGACCCATCCCACTGCTCCTTTCCGCCCTCTTGGGTTTGCCCTCTGACAGGATTTGCAGCAAATCCATCTTGCAGGTCCCTGTGTGGCTTCTTCCCCATGGAAAGGTGTCCAGCAGGTCTGGAGGTGTCACTCAGAGCCCCTCAGTGCTTCATCAGGCTCACTCATCTTCCTCTCAGCCTCTCACTGCCTCTGCAGAGCTCTCCTTCCCACCCTTCCCACTCTGCTTTGAACCCAGCCATGGATTTTGGAGACCACCAGGGAAGGCACAGGGGGGGTGTTGGCATGAAAGGAGACACAAAGTCCTGAGGATTCAGGGACTAGTGTCTCACTTGAGTTGTGCAGAGGATAATAGATGTGAGCAGCTTGCTCTGAGCAGCTCCAATGCTCACTGACATTTTTCCATCCCTGCAAAAAACACAACCAGGAGCTGTGGGGTGGGGATTAGTGAGGCATTAGAGCCTGTGTTTGTCTGCTCCTCAGTGACAAAGCTGGGCTCTCAGGGCCAGGCTCTGGGCTCTGCCTTCCCCAGGCAATGCTTTTGCAGCACAGAGTGGTGAGACAGACAGACAGACATCTGAGTGCTCTGTGGGATGCTCAGGGAGAAGAGGAAATGACCTGAGAGGGTTTCTGCTTTTGGAATCACTGACAAAGTGTCTCCTGTGTTAGGACTGAGTAAACCCATCCCAAGTAACAGGGTGTGAGGAGCTGTTAGAGATGGCTGGGATGGGGGAATGAGTGAGGTTCCTTTTCCTTCCTCAGGCTTCAGTGGCTGTGAGTGGAGCTGCTCGGGCTCTGAAGGAGATTCCCCATGATTTTTGGGGCACAGCTCTGTGTCCTGGTGCTGGGCTGGGGAAGGATGTCCTCACAGGATGTCCTCTGTGTGGTCCTGGCCTGTGACATCTGCACCAACTTTACATTGGTGCTGGGAGAGAGATTTTGAAGCAGGATTCATACCCTTCCTCCTCTTTTCTCTCTCATTCTGAGTGAGCAGAGGACAGTCCCCTGGGTCCAGAGGAAGCCTTTGGGATGGGTGTTTTCCTTGTGCTCCCATAGCACAGGTGTCCCCTGGGTGGGTCTGCTGCCTTTTTTCTCTTGATTCCATGTGTCTTCAGCTCATCAACCCTTGCATCTGCCACTTCAGGACTCAGGATGTCCTCTGAGTTCCATTCCCTCTGCCCTTCCCTTTCCTCATCCCAGCAGCATGACCCCAGCAGCACTTTCCTGCTCCTTGTTCAGTTCCAGGAGGCTTTGCAGGAAGCTGCACTCTTTGTTCAGAGACAGAGATTCCCAGGAGCCACAGCTCGGGCTGCTCCACCCTGCATGGACACCAGTTCATGGTGCAGGTTTGCTGCTTGGACACTTGGTGAGATCCTCAGCACCTTTCCATCTGGAGATGGGTGAGGTGTTGGGATGCTCCTTTCCTCCAGCTTTGTGGGGAGAGGGGCACAGACATCTCAAATGTCAGGTTCTCCTGACATCACCTCCAGAGGATTCTTCCTTCCTTTCTTCCTTCCTTTCTTTCAGAGAAGGGCAGTGCACTTGCTGTAAGTGCAGCTCTCTGAGCAGCTCTCTCCTCTGCTTTATCATCTTGGGCTTTATTCTCCTGGGAGCTGATGGTGGAGCTATCCAGAGAAAACAGAGCCTGGCCAGGAGGAGCCTCTGGGCTCTGGTGTGCAAGGTCAATGCAGTTTCAGAACAAAACCATCCCTCCCTCCTCCCTGAACCTGAACCAAAAAAAAAAAAAAAGCAAAAAGCAAACTTCAGCCTCTGAGCTAGGGCAGGAATTCCCCAGGTTGGTGGCTGCAGAGTCTGCTGACTTCAGACACAAAACTGGTGATTCCCAGGGCAGCTGTGTCGGGGGTGCTCCCTCCAGAGGTCTGACTCCAAGTTAAGTCTCTCTGAGTGTCCGAGGTGGATTAAAGAGGAGCACAAACTACTCAGCCCTCCCCTCGCTGGGTCTGTGGCCACCTTTAGCACTGGTGGGTTCCCAAATGCTAAGCACTAATGCCTCAGGGAATCCCCCCCACTGCTGGCCTCAAGAGCTTGCTGCTAACTGTAGAATTCTCAACATAGTTTGATTTCTTCTGTTTTTTTTAAATGCATTTAGCTCTGGCTTGAAAAAATATCCAGAGGGATCAGGAGTGGTGCAAAGAGCAGCTGCTAATCCTCCCGTAGAGCCCAGTGTGGCACAGAGAGGACCCGTTCCCATCTCTCATGTCAAGGATGAGATGTCAGCAGAGCAGACAGAGCCCTCTGAGCCCCAGCTGGAGAGAGTGGGAAGGGAGTCCCCTGCAGAGACAGCTGTGGAGAAGGTGAACCCTGGAGCAGGAGCTGCTGTGGTGTCCATCCAAGGCACCCCCCCCAGAGCCTCCCCGGGGAAGTCAGAAGCCATCCTGCCACCGCCTGCCAGCGGGGAGGGAGAAGAGGCACTCAAGGACCCTGCTGGCCCAGAGCTGCTGGAACCTGCTGCTGTGGCTGCATCAGAGAAGGAGATCAAAGAGGAAGAGGAGGAGGAGGAGGAGGTCTCTGCTCCTGCTGTTGAAGCAGCACAAGAGGTGTCTGCAGTGGGCAAGGCTGAAGAGGAGCCCTCAGACTGCGCCGTGAAGCCGGCAGCGGGGGAGCCAACAGGGGCTGTCCCTGAACCCCTGTCCCCTGCTGCTGCTGCTGGGAAGGTGGTGTCACCCGTTGTCACACCAGTGAGCAAGCTGGAGGCTCCTGAACATCATCCTGTTCCTGAGGCTGTGAAAACCACACACGAAACGCCTGCGACTCAGATAGCAGAGAAGAAACCTGTGCTGACAGCTGGGGCAGCCTTGGAGAAGAAACTGGATGAAGCTGAAGCAGAGCCAGAGGTGAAACCAGAAGAGTCTGCTACACACAAAGCTGGAAGAGCTGCAGAGGAGGACCCTGAAAAGCTTTTGGTCAAGACCGGGGCGGAGGCAGAGAAGAAACTTGAAAATACTGTGGCCAAGGTTGGAGTTGCTGTGGAAAACACCACGAGTGCTGGCAGTGAGAGCAGCGAGGGAGGTGCCATCAGCACCCACCAGACTAAAGGCAGAGGAGCAGCAAAGCCTGATGAGCCCCAGCAAGCAGTGACATTCAGCTCCTCTTTCTCTGTCAAGGAGTATTCCTCTCTGAGCAAAACGTTTTTAAAGGCGGTGGTTTCTCTTCAGGATATATCAAAGACAAGGTTTCCACTGAGGAGAAATGAACCTTCACCCTGCAAAGCAGGGGAGCAGAAGGCTCCTGCCAAGCCTGAGAGCCAAGGCCAAGCAGTGGAGAAGAAGGTGTCACCCAAAGAAGAGGATCCCCCCCAGCCTGGGGGCAGCCAAGCAAACCCGGGAGATGGCGGCGGGAAGTGTAAAGTGAGCAGAAGTTCGGTGGTTGGTGGAAAGGGAGGCAATGGGAGGAATTCATCTCTGCAAGAGAAGGAATCCCGAGTGGAAACTAGGGCTAGTTCAAAACTGTCCCAAGAGGGAGAGAGTAGATCCTGCAGCATGAAGACAGAGACCAGCAGCAATAAGGTGAGGAGGGCAGGAAGGCCGGTGCGCTGTGCCTGGTCAGTAACTAACTCCATGCTTCTCAGGTCTGTTGAGTCTGGGACTCTGAGATTTATGTTCCCATTCCCTTTTCCATAAATCACTCAGCTGCTTTGGGCCACCAGAGGAGTTGGAGTAGCCAGAAGGAGGGCAACCAGTTGCTTTTAGGTGCAGTGTGTGCAACGCAAGGAGGTAACTGGTTTGAAAATGCTCCTTGGAAAAAAAAAATAAATCTAGCAGGAAGGTATTTTTGAAGCCAGTCTTTATTGAGTGTCATAACTTTATGTTCTTGGATCAGTTCTGAATGGGAATTAATAAGCTTCCTGTCCTGTCGTGAGCTGGTATTTGCCTTGTCAAGTCCTGCACAGACACGGGTTGCTGAAAAAAGAGGCTGCTAAGCAAGGTGCTACCTGTGACTCGTTGCTAGAGACTCTTTGCCTGGACTCTCCTGCTGACAGCTGGCTTAGTTCTGTATTTGCCAAGCATGTGATCAGAAGCAGCAATCTGGACAACTTAAAGTTCTTAAGGGAAAAAAAAATAGCTGTTTTTTTTGTTTTCTTTAAGTTTTTTTTCTTTCTCTTGTGTGCAGGTTGTTTGGCTTGAGTGATTTCATGTGAACTTCTGTCTGATTTTGCAGGCTTCTGTTGGTGGCAGTGCTAAAACTTCAAAGAGTGGCATTAGCAGCAGTGCAAAGCAAAAGGAGGTAAGGCTGGAACTGTGCCTGGACTGGAAGTCAGATTGCTTGGGAAGTGTCTGTGTGTTCTGACAGCATTCAGCATCCTTCCCTGGGAAACTCTTCCCATCAGTAGCTGTGCAGCCTAGGGGCTTAAAGCTGAAAAGCCAAGCCGTTTGGGAGAGACACTTCATTCAAGAAATGAGTGTTAAAAAGAGGTATTTTTGGTCTTGGGTGTTTTTTGTCAGAGAAAAAAGTAATTAATTGGATCCCAGCTGCCTGCATGAGAGCTTTCACTTGGGGGATGTGGAAGGAAGGAAGGGTGGAGTCTTGGAGCTCTTTCTAAATGGTTTTGTACAACAGGAGGTGGTCAGAACCTCTCCATCCATGGTACCTCATCCATGGGGAGGTATCTGCAGAGGGTTGTTGGGCAGAGCAGGGATTACATTGCATTTTTGGTGCAGCATTGGTTGGACGAAGAGTCTGGGAGCCTGTAGGCTGAGCTGCTCAATCTGCACAGGAAGGGGAAGAGAAATAGTGTCTGAGATAGCTCAGGCTTTGGGGAAGGGAAGCAGAAAGAAGTCAAGAAAAATGCCCAGTGATGAGTTTGTAGAGGTAGTGTTATGGGGTCACATCCAGGGCCTGCCAGGTAAGTCAGGGGTCTCTGTGGAAGAGAGATTTTGGAGATAAAGTCAGAGACCTGGATCCTTTTATGAATCCTGATCCACATCAGCTTCTCACCTGAGCAGCCTGGTGTGTGTCTGGAGGCACACAGCTTTTAAAAAAAGGGAAGAAAAGGTTGTGTGTAGACTTGGAGTTTTAGATTCCTTCTGCTGGAGGGTGGTTTGTAGGATTCCTGTAACAGGGGAGAGTTCATCTTGCCTTGGCCTGGAAGTTCTGCTTTGAGAAGGGTTTCTCAGTGGGTGCCCCGGGGAGGGGAAGGGTTTGTGTCCCTGAACTGATGTCCAGGTTGCTCTATCCCCATTTCCACACCTCTCCAGGTGTGTCCCTGCATTGATGTCCAGCTTGCTCTATCCCTGTTTTCACACCTCTGCAGGAAGAAGAGCTCTTCCCGTTTAACCTGGATGAGTTTGTCACCGTGGATGAGGTGGTGGAAGAAACAGAATCCCCCGTTAAAACCCGGAGGAACCCCCCCAGGGGCAAGAGGAAAGATGGTGCCAAACCCAACCCCTCCTCTGAGCCCGGCTCCAAGAGGAGGAAAGGGAAGAGCCCGGGGGCAGCACGGCTGGCTGAGAGCCAGCTCTCCTTTGTCACCTTGGATGAAGTCGGGGAGGGGGAGGAGGTGACTGCCCAGCTGATGGCAGTGGCTAACCTGGAAGCTCTCAGTGACCCCCAGGGCCTGGTGGTGGTGGATGAAGTGATGGAAGAGGAGGAGCTGCTGGCTGAAGCCGTGAAGGATCCCCAGTCCCTGGTGACCTTGGATGAGCTCTCTGAGCAGGAGGAGCTTCGGCCTCCCCGGCACCTCCCCGGGTGTGTCTTTGAGGAGGCAGATTTGAAAGCTGAGCCCTTGGTAACCGTGGATGAAATCGGGGAGGTGGAAGAGCTGCCCCTGAACGAGCCCACGGAGCTGAGCCTGGAGGAGGTGCTGAAGCAGAAGGAGGATGAGAAGGTGGGTGCTGAGGATGCTGGAGATGGGGGCTCCTCTCAGGCACCCGATGATCCCAGTGCCTTGGTGACAGTCGATGAGATCCAAGAGGACAACGAGGAGAATCCTCTCCTGACTCTGGATGAAGTTAATGAAGATGAAGATGATTTCCTGGCTGACTTCAATCGCCTGAAAGAGGAGCTGAACTTTGTGACAGTGGATGAAGTTGGAGAGGAGGATGAGGAAGAGGAAAACACTTGCCTGGAGAAAAACCTGGATGAGGATGAAGGCACTGAAGATGTTGTTGCCATTGCAGGACCAGAAGAAGAAGACATTGGTGGTGTTGCAGGACCAGAGGAGGAGGACATTGTGGCTGTTGCAGGACCAGAAGAAATGGAAATTCTGGGAGAAATGGGTCCAGAGGAAGATATTATTGCAACCTCAAAGTCAAAAGGTAAGGAACCTCTTGTAGAAAATGAAATGTTTGTCAGCAGTGCCATGCACAGAGGTCCTGGTAGCAAAGAGAGGAAACTGCAAAGCCCCAAATCTGATGAAAGAAATGGGGAAAACCAGAGACTGAGTGTGGAGTAGGACCTGAAGGCAAAGTGTTTTATCAGCTCATCTGAAGTCCATCTTTGCTGCACATTGGGGGTGTCCTGTGGGCTAAAACGGGGGGAAAACAGTGTCTTGTCTTGCCTTTAATGCAAAGTGGCCAGTCAGCCTGCCTGACACAGCTTGTAATTAACTGTGGCCTTTAATTAACAGGGCTAAACTTTACAAGGTGAGTGAAATGAAACAGGTACAAAGGTGTGACAGCTTCCAAGCCTGGAAAAAATAATTGTAGAACATCTGCATGGTGGAATGAGCAAAGGGTTAAGAAGGTGCATCAGAGAGCCAGCAGGCAGAGCTATATATATATATATATGTAACTGACACAGGAGAAGGGTCTGGCTCCAGGCCTGGGGGAGCTCTGCCTGAGGCAGCCTGGAGGTTTCTCTGTGCTGATGCAGCTGGGCACTGACACAGCACCTCCTGTCCTCCTGCTGTGGAAAAGCTGTGCTACCCTTCCTGCTCCTGGAGCTGAGCAGGGAGGAGCTGCAGCTGATGGGAGTACAGACTGCACACAGCTTCTGGGGGCACCCTGGGGCTCAGCACCCTCACCCCAAACAATTTCTCCCCTAGATCTCTTCTCCATCTCCCCTCTTGCAGCTCCAAACCCTTCCCCCTCATCCCATCCCTCCAGGCCCTTGTCCCAAGTCCCTCCCCAGCTTTCCTGCAGCCCCTTCAGGCACTGGAAGGTGCTCTGAGGTCTCCCCATTGCAGCCTTCTCTTCTCCAGCCTCAACACCCCCAACTCTCCCAGCCTGGCTCAGAGCAGAGCTGCTCCAGCACCAGTCCTGCCCATGGGATTCATGTCAGGAGTTCCTGGGAATTGCTCCATGGAAGGATCAAACCCAGTAGTGCATCTGGGAGCCAGGCCTGCACAGCTGGGTGTTAGAAGCAGTAGCAACAAACTTCACAGCCAGATACAGGAGAGAGAAATCCAGATGAGCTGTAGGTGAGTGGCAGCCTGTGTTTAACCTCTGCATTTCTGCCTCCAGTGGCTCAGCTGGGATCAGGAGATAAAGACCCAGAGGCTAAGAGGAAGAAAACTTCTCCTTCAGATGCAGCAAAGCCATTGAGCACCCCAAAAGGTAACAGCAGCAAAGCCCACCCCAAACTGGCTGGGGGACACCCCTGGTCCTGGCTGGGGGGCAGCTCTGGTGCCCCTCTGGAGGTGCCTCATTTGCCTCCTGCCCTTTTCTGTGTGTTTATCTTGGCTCCTACAACCAGGAGTGTAACAAATCCCTGCTCTTGGCTTCAGAGCAGCAAGAAAACTGAAAGTCCTTTTTCCTTCAGAGTGAGAAACATTTGCTAGTTCATTCCCAGGGAGCACAGTGCAGTTTCCCACTGTTCTCATCCTGGCACAGGTTTTATTACCAGCTCTCAGTGCATGAGGAGCACAGGAACTGCTGACATGCTTTGGAAGACCTGTGTGCCTCTTTTCCAAGATCCTCATGGAAAATACAATGTTTTTCTCTAAAACTGCTGATAGCACTTGAACTGTACAGAAGGGTTCCCAGGCAAGAGGGCCCCTTGCTTGGTGGCTTGTGTGACATTCCCTGGGACAGAAAACCCTGTGTAGCACCCTGCAGGCCAGAGGTTAAACTGAGCTGTGGGTATACAATACTTGGGAGGCCAAAAAGACTCCAAGGTGTTGCAGCTCCAGCAGGTCAGGTGCCCCACTGGCAGAAAAGTTTGTGTCCTCCTCCTTTTTGGGTGTAAAACCCACATTTAGAAGCTTAGATTTTTGAACACTGAAAAACCCCAACTAACTTGCCCCCAGTAACAACAACTGGGACAGCTTTGGCTAAAGGAATTGCATTGAATTATGATTTTTTTTTTTAATTGGGCTGTGTGTTGTTAATGAGATGTTTCAGAGCTGTTGTTTTGTTCCTCTTGGGTGCTGTCTCTTCAGATCTGGATTACCTTGTCCCCAAGGCTGGCTTTTTCTGTCAGATCTGCTCACTCTTCTACGCAGATGAGACCTCTGTGAAAAACCACTGCAAGACCCCTCTGCACCAGCAGAACATGGAGGTAACTGCAGCTTCTCTGTCCACACAGAGTCCTTCAGCCACTGCCAAGGGGTTCCTGGTGACACAGGGAGCTCCTCTCAGGGCTTTGAGGGGCTGGAGTTGTAAACTCAGACACATATTGTTAATTTATAGGATCACAGGATGGGTTGGGTGGGAAAAGCCCTTTAGGATCATGGAATCCAAACTGCCCAGGACACCCCCACCCCGTGTCCCTCACCCCCACCCCGTGTCCCTCACCCCCACCCCATGTCCTTCATCCCCACATCCCCAGGCTCTGAAACCCCTCCAGGGATGATGGGGACTCCAGCCCTGCCCTGGGCAGCCTGGGCCAGGCCCTGACAACCCTTTCCAGGCAGAAATTGTCCCCAGCTCCAACCTAAACCTCCCCTGGCACAACTTGAGGTGTGCCAAAAGTTCCTCTTGTCCCATCCCGTGTTCCTTGGGACCCCCCTGGCTCCAAGCTCCTCTCAGGGGGTTGCAGAGAGCCCCAAGGTCTCCCCTCAGCCTCCTCTGCTCCAGGATCAGCACCCCCAGGGCCCTCACAAGTTCTCCAGCCCCTTCCCCAGCTCCATTCCCTTCTCTGGACACACTCCAGCCCTCAGTCTCCTCCTTCTGCCCCCAGACTGACCCCAGGATTGGGGGTGCAGCCCCACAGCTCACTCTCTGCACCAACCCTCTCCTTCCCTGGGGCTGTGGGGTGGCTCCTCTCCTGCTCTCATTCCCATGGCTGCTCTTCCTCTTCTTGCAGAAGTTCATGGCCCAGCAGGAGGCTGAGGAGAAGGAAGGGGAAGAGAGGAGTTCGAGGTGATTGGAGGGAAGAAGAACTTCCTTCAGTGAAGCTAAACCTTAGGGTCCAGTCAATTTTGTGTATTTTGTTCTGAGTTACATTTGTAATTTTGTTTCAGAAAGAAGCGGTTCCTGTTGTATAAATTTTGAGCTCCGTAGAGACAGACTTAAAAAAAAACCACAAAAACCAAACCAAAACCAAACTAGAACAATGAAACCATAGAGTGGCTTTGATTTGTTTATCAAACCCTCGGGCTGGGGAGAGATTTCTTTCACAAGTGTTGGTGTGAAATAAATGTTCTTACTGTATAGTTACCTCCAGGGGGTTCTCTTTGATGTCATTTGTTGGGTTTTGCTGATTTTGGGTCATCATGGTGACCAGGAAGGACTCCAGCCCAGAGCCCTCTGCGTGGTGACACCTCCCAGGGGGGTTCCCAGGATGGACCTCATGGGGTGGTGATGGGACCTGCCCCATAAACCCTTGTTCTGCTCCTCCTCTGCTGCTGCTTTGGGTCTGGGCCTTCCCACGGGACCCCCCCAGTGACTCCAGGTGAGTGCAGCCCCCGTGGGGGCCACAGAGCAAACGTGAGGGAAAAGAAACCTCAGAAAAATGAGGTGACCACCCCCCAGCCACCATCCATCACCTGAGCACTGCTCCCCAACATCCTCAGCTTGGCTTCACCCCCAGACCAACCCCAACCCCACTGCCCATCCCGGGACTTCGGGAGCTGTTGGGAATTAACCCCCCCTGTGCTCCCTGCCCCCACCTCCTGCAGCATCCCTGCTGCCCCCCCTAAAACCCAGGGAGCTTTTCCACAGCTGTGGGGTGGGATCCGATGGGCAAGGGACAAAGGGGCTTTTCCCAGGGGCTTTGGGCACAACTGGGAAGCTGAAGGGGATGGAAATGGGGAGGGGGGGTGTGATAGGGACCCTGCGAGTCCCCTCAGCTCTCATCTCATTCATTAACGTTTTGTTAATGAAGTTCCTGCTGCTCCAGAGGGCCCGGGGGGGCTCCAGCCCTGAGTGTGTGTGGGGAGGGACTTGCTGGGAAACCCAGGGGTAAAAATAACCTCCCCGAAATAACCGGGGGGCCGAGCCCGGCCCCAGCTGTCCCGGAGGTGACGGGTGTCCCCTCCCCCGGCTGGGGAAACTGAGGCAGGAGGAGGGGGATGTGCCCCCCAGAGGACACTCTGCCCAGGGGGGGTTTGGGGTGTGTGTGGGGCTACACCCAACTCTCAGGGATGCGGCGGGGTCACCCCACATGTAGCTCAGCCCCCCCAGACCCCCATTTTCCCACCCTGGGGGTAGTGCACCCCCCAAGCCTGTCCCTGGTGCCAGGGTGAGGGGCTGGGGCTGCACCCAGGGGGTCTCCAGCACCTTCCACTCCCCCCCCACCTCCCCCCAGCTCCCCATCTGGGCAGAACCCCATTTTTGGGTCTTTTTTCTGGGGTGGGGGCTGGTGTCTTCTCTGTGGGGTACAAAGAAAGGTAAGAGCAACCCCTGGCCCCTCTCCTCTCCCTTTTGGGGTGCTCCCACCCAGCTCCCCCCGTTTTTTTTTTTCGGGGTCCCCATGGTGGGGGGGCACCCAGCTGAATAGGGGGGTGCCAGCCCCCCCCCTCCCACCCCCTCCAAACTCGGGGTGTCTCTCCCACCCAAGCTCCATCGCTGCCCTTCCCCTTTAAGAGGGGCGGGCACCGGGCGAGGGGCGGGGGGTTCGGGGGGGTTCGTGGGTGGGGGTTGGATAGAGGGGGGGTCAGCAGGCGGGAGGTGGCGGGGCCGGGCCGGGCCGGGGCGATGCTCCGCGTCTTCATCCTCCACGCGGAAAATGTCCGCACCCCCGACACCGACATCAGCGACGCGTACTGCTCCGCCAGCTTCGGAGGTGAGGGCTGGGGGGGCTGGGGGGGGGGGCCATCCCCCGGGGGGTGGGGGGTGCTTGGGATTCCCACGGGGTGGGGGTGGTCCCCGCCCGGCTCTGTCCCGACAGCGGGGACGCTGCCGAACGCGTTTTTGGGGGGTCCCGCAGCTCCCCATATCCCCCCCCCACCTCCTGCCCCCCAGATCCGATGTGCCCCCCCCTCCCCAAGTGATGCGCCTTGTCCCCCTCTCCCCACGGGTCCTGTTTCTCACCGTGGGTGCTTGGGGAGCCCCCGAGCCCCCTCCCAGCTCCTTCCTTAGGGGGGGAGGGAGGAGGCGATGCCGGGGGGGCCCCGGGGGGGACATAGCTGAGCGGTGACAGCACCAGCACAGCCCGGGCTATTTCTGGCCTCTGCTCTGCTCCAGCTGGGGGGGACACACGCCCGTGGGCGAAGGGGGGGCCTGGGGGGGCCCAAAGGACCCGTTGTGTGTTGGAGACCTCCCCCCGCCCCCCCAAGCCGTGTACTTCGGCCAGGGACTGATTTTGCTCCCCCCTCTCTGAGCCCTTGCTCTACCGTGTCCCCCCTTCCCTGGGGGCAGGGCCCCCCGCATGTCCCCTGCCTGGTGACAGTGACAATGGCCATGGAAGAACCTCCATGTGACCCCCCCAGTGCCAGCCTGAACCTCAACTCCCCTCCTGCCCCCCAAAGACAAGAGGTGAGGGGGCAGCTGTGGCAGCGTGGGACATGGCACAGCTCCTCTGCAGTGCCCCGGGCAGCCTTGGGGGGAAAAACTGGATTTTTGGGGCTGTCTGGGCAGGAGCAGCAAGGCCACGTGTGCCTCCTGTCCCCCCGCCTGCCCCCCAGGTCCCTGTCCCCTTGCCACCCTGTCCCCACGCATGGTCACGGCCCTGTGGGCTGAGTCAGCAGCTTCCTCCTCCCCACGTGTCCTTGTCCCGATGCTGCGGTGTCACCAGGTCCTGTGCGGACCTTGTCCCTCTGTCCCTTTGTCCCTCTGTCCCTCTGTCCCTTTGTCCCTTTGTCCCCCGCAGCATCCCCCGGGGTCCCACAGATTTGGTTTCCCATTCCCAGGCCTCGCAGCATCCCTGGGGCTCCCCCCGGAGCTGCAGCACCCCCAGATCCTGGGGATTTACTTCCTGCTCCCGGAGTTTTGCAGCATCCTGGATGCCGATGAGGGATTGAACCCCCAGGGCTTGCACCAGTCCCAGTTCCCGGTGCTCCAGCACCCTCGGGGCTCGCAGCATTCCCGGAACCTGGTGATTTATTTACTTATCCCTGGATCCCGCTGCTCGGGCATCCTGGATGTCTGCAGCATCCCTGGCTCCTGATGGTTTAATTTACCATCCCTGGGGCTCGCAGCATCCCCACATCCCAGGGATTTATTCACCAGTCCCAGGACTCTTCTCCATCCCCAGATCCTGGTGTTTGGGTGCCCCTGGCATTTACAACTCCCCCAGACTTCTGTGACTTTTTTCCCATCTCTGGAGCTCACGGCACCCCCAGATCCTGGTGGTTTATTTCCCATCCTCAGGGCCCTCAGCACCCCTGGATCCTGATGATTTATTTCCCAATCCCTGAGCTCCCAGCTTCTCCCAGATCCTGGTGGTTTATTCACCAACCCCAGAACTCAGAGTACCTCCAGATCCTGGCGAATTATTCCCCATCCCTGGAGCCTGCAGCACCCACAGTTTCCAGAGTTTCTTTTTTTTAATCCCAAAACTTCAGCACCCCCAAATCCCCGTGGTTTATTTCCCACTTCTGGAGCTCCCAACATCCCCCAGATCCTGGTGGTTTATTTCCTATCCCCAGAACTCAGAGCACCCCCAGATCCTGATGAATTATTCCCCATCCCTGGAGCCTGCAGCACCTGCAGTACCCAGAATTTTTTTTTTTAAAGCCCAGAACTTCAGCACCCCCAGATCCCTGTGGTTTAATTCCCACTCCTGGAGCTCCCAGCATCTCCCAAGTCCTGGTGGTTTATTCACCAACCCCAGAACTCAGAGCACCCCCAGATCCTGGCGAATTATTCCCCATCCCTGGAGCCTGCAGCACCCACAGTTTCCAGAGTTTCTTTTTTTTAATCCCAAAACTTCAGCACCCCCAAATCCCTGTGGTTTATTTCCCACTCCTGGAGCTGCCAACATCCCCCAGATCCTGGTGGTTTATTTCTTATCCCCAGAACTCAGAGCACCCCCAGATCCTGGTGATTTATTTCCCACTCCTGGAGCTCCCAACATCCCCCAGATCCTGGTGGTTTATTTCCTATCCCCAGAACTCAGAGCACCCCCAGATCCTGATGAATTATTCCCCATCCCTGGAGCCTGCAGCACCTGCAGTACCCAGAATTTTTTTTTTTAAAGCCCAGAACTTCAGCACCCCCAGATCCCTGTGGTTTAATTCCCACTCCTGGAGCTCCCAGCATCTCCCAAGTCCTGGTGGTTTATTCACCAACCCCAGAACTCAGAGCACCCCCAGATCCTGGTGGTTTATTTCTTATCCCCAGAACTTCAGCATCCCCAGATCCCCATGGTTTATTTCCCAATCCCTGAGCTCCCAACATCCCCCAGACCCTGGTGATTTATTTCCTATCCCCAGAACTCAGAGCACCCCCAGATCCTGGTGAATTATTCCCCATCCCTGGAGCCTGCAGCACCCACAGTTTCCAGAGGTTTTTTTTTTAATCCCAGAACTTCAGCATCCCCAGATCCCCGTGGTTTATTCTCCTGGAGCTCCCAGCATCTCCCAAGTCCTGGTGATTTATTTCCTATCCCCAGAACTCAGAGCACCCCCAGATCCTGATGAATTATTCCCCATCCCTGCAGCTCCCCCCAGATTTTTTTTTTTAAAGCCCAGAACTTCAGCACCCCCAGATCCCCATGGTTTATTTCCCAATCCCTGAGCTCCCAACATCCCCCAGATCCCCATGGTTTATTTCCCAATCCCTGAGCTCCCAACATCCCCCAGATCCCCGTGGTTTATTTCCCAATCCCTAAGCTCCCAACCCCAGAAGCCACAACCCCCCCCCCTTCTTAGACCCCCTTTATTTCTCCCCTATCCTCTCAGCATCCCCCTTAATTCCCAAACCTTTCTCATCCCCATCCCCTTGCAAACCTCGGGAAAAACCACGCCGGGGCGCTCCGTGTCCCCTCCTTGTCACCTCCTCCGGGAAGGGCTGGGACAATCCTTGTTGGGGGTGGTGGTCATGAAGTAAAGGGGGGGGGGTTGGCGGTGTCCGGATCCTTCTGGGGACTTGCTGGGTTCCGACCATGCTCCGCTGCTTGCTCCACCGAGCTTCTCACCTCCCCAATTTGGAAAAAGGGGACAAAAGAAGCGACCCGGTGGCCAGCTTGACTTTCCGAGGTGAGGTTTGGAGTTTGGGGGGGGGGAAAGGGGGAGGTTTGGGGTAAAAAAACACCTCTCTGAGCAAAGCCAGGATGCTGCGGGGCACCCGGCCAGGACGTACGTCCTGGCCGGGTGCCCCGCAGCATCCTGGCTTTGCTAAATTGTTCCTAAATCCTTGTGAAATTGCCCATTTTTCGAGGGCTTGGCTTGTTAATTTTACCCCCTTTCTCCACCCAGATTATTTTGGGGGGAGCCAGAAGGGTCTTGGGGGTTCCTGCGCACACTTGGAGGTGGTTTAGGGGAGGTTTTGCTGCAGCCCGGGGTGCTTTCAGTCTTTAATTGCTGATTAATCAGGGATTAATTGGGGAGGAGAAGCCTTTCTGGAGGGGTTGGGATGGGAACCTTGAAAGAGCTGATGGGAGGATGTTGTCTGGGGTGGTTTTTTTGGTGTTTTTTGCTAATTCTGGCAGCTGTTTCCCGGCAGTGGAAAAATGGCTATTTTTAGGGAAAAAAAAGGAAAACACCCCCCCTAAAATAATAATAATAATAGGGAAAGGGATGAGTGGCTTCTGGCCCAACCTTTTCCTGTGCTGCTGCCAAGGACCCCTCGTTTATCCCGGGGTTCATCCCGGGGTTTATCCCAGGGTGGGCTCCATCCATCCCTCCCCCAAGTGGGAAGAAGTTTTTTCTCAGCCAAATTGTGATCCCCAGGGAGCAGGGAGTGGGAATTCCAGGGCTCTGGGAACCATCAGGGGGGGTCTGACACCTCCCGGGGTTGGTGGTGGTGTCCAGAGGTGGTGGCAGCTTTGATTCCATCCCGGGTCCTTTCTGGATCCTGGGGAATTGATTGGGGGAAAAAAAAAAAAAAAAAAAGGGTAGAAACAAATGGGGAAAAAAAAAGAAGAAATAAGCAAAGAGGAGAGAAATGGATGGAAAAAAGAGAAATGAAAAAAGAAACAAAGAAGAGAAACAAATGAAAAAGCAGAAATAAGAAAAGAGAAACAAGAAAAAGGGAAGAAATGAAAAAAGAAGTGAAGAGAATCAAAAAAGCAAAACAAATGGAGGAAAGAAGCAGGAAAAGAGAAACAAATGGAAAAACCAGTAACAAGAAGAGAGAAACAAATTAAAAAAAGAAATGAAAAATAGGAAATAGAGAAGAAATGAGAAGAGATAGAAATAAAAGAAAGAGAAACAAAGAGAAAAGAGAAACAAAAAGAGAAGCGGATGAAAATACCCAACAGAACAGAAAAGAAAGAAAAAAAGGAGAAATGAAAAAAATGAAACAAAATAAAGAGCAACAAATGGGGAAAAAAGAGAGAAAAAAAGAATCAAGGAAACAAAAAAAGCCCCAAAGGAAGGAACAGGACCCAAGGACAGCAGGAGGAGCATCCCTGAGTCTCCCATCCCACCCCATCCCACCCCATCCCATCCCACCCCATCCCATCCCATCCCATCCCATCCCATCCCATCCCATCCCACCCCATCCCATCCCATCCCACCCCACCCCATCCCATCCCATCCCATCCCATCCCATCCCATCCCATCCCATCCCATCCCATCCCACCCCATCCCACCCCATCCCATCCCACCCCATCCCATCCCATCCCATCCCATCCCATCCCATCCCATCCCATCCCATCCCATCCCAGTTCTCCCTTGGGCCCGGGGGTGCCGATGTCCCCGATGTCCCCAGTGTCCCCGATGTCCCCAGCCAGGCCATTGTTCTGCTCTTCCTTTTCCTCTTCCCCCTCTGACTCACTCCCCACCCCCCTCCCCAGCTTTGGGTGTGACACAGGGGGGTGGGTGCCAGGGGGGGCTCCAGCATCCCCAGCCCCAACTTTTGGGGCTTTCTGTGTCCTTCTGGGGCTGTGCTGGGGTTTGGGTGGGGGGAGGAGGGGTCTGGGACCCCCATGGCACCTCCAGCCCCCCAACCCCCCCCAGCAGCACCCAGGAGCCTCCTCGCTGCCCTTCTCCCAGGGAAACTGAGGCACAGCACATTGAAGTGACTTCTCCATGGGTTTCCAGGGAGGCTGAGGGCTGGAAAGGGGGGTCCTGACCCCCATCTGTGCCCCCCCAGCCTCTCTGCAAGGATCAGAGCCTGGTCCTGCTCCCGGGAGCTGCAGGAGGAGTGGGGGGGGGGGAACGACAGAGTTTTGGGGTCTTTCCCTGGGGTTTGGTGGGGAAGCTGCTCTGACCCCGCTGCCTCCCTCCCTGCAGGTGTGAAGAAGAGAACAAAAGTCATCAAGAACAACGTGAACCCCGTGTGGAATGAGGTGAGGGTGTCCCCAGCCCTGTCCCCAGCCCTGTCCCCAGCCCTGTCCCTGCCCCAGGGGACAGCCTGGGGGTGCCCATCAAGGTGCCCCAAGCCCCAGGAGCCCCGGAGATGCCACCCAGGGAGGTTTGGGGACAGTCCCCATCAGGTCCCCATCAGGTCCCAGTGCTGGTGGCCTTGGCAGGACCGAGCTGGCTCCCACCCCATCTCCCCTCCCCTCAGGATCTCCTCGGGCAGCTGAAGGAGCTCTTCAGACACCTCCCAGCCCCAGGGGACTCCAGTGCTTCCCTCTCCTGGGGTTTTTATTTTATTTTTATATCAGCACCTTCCTCCTTCCCACCCTGACCTGTGCTCAAGGTTTAAATCAAGATGGGTTTCAGGGGGCCAAGTGACCCCGTGGTGCTGCAGGGACCCTGCCTGCCAGGTCCCGTGGGTTCTTCCTCAGGGGTTTTTCAGGGATGGTGAAGGATTTCCCTGCCCAGGCTGGGGGGGAATTCCCTGGGGGGCTGCAGGGATTTGTGGGGTTGGCTGGGGGGGTTCTGGGCTTTTGGTTCCCCACCTCCCAGCGTGGGCATGAAATGATTCTTTATTTTTTTTTTTCATATTGCTCTGATTTGGGTTGCTGTGGGTCAGTCTGGGGTGGGGTGGGCATCGTGGCCCCATCGGGTGCTGATCCCAGCTCCTTTCTCCTCCTCTCCAGGGCTTCGAGTGGGACCTGAAGGGAGCTCCCCTGGAGCCAGGGGCTGAGCTGACAGTCGTGGTCAAAGACCATGAGACCGTGGGGAGAAACAGGTGGGGGGAGAAACTCGGGTGGGGGGACACCAACCTCGGGTGGGGGACACCAACCCCACTGCCAGCCCTGGAGCAGCCCCAGGCTTTGCCCGGGGGAATTCCAGCCCTTCTCCTGGGATGTGCTCCAGCACTCCACGTGGGGGTGGAGGTCACAGCCACATTTTTGGGCTGTTTGGGTCAATAACCACGAGAACCACCCCCCCACAGCCAGCACTCGAGGGCAGGGAGCACACGGGGAGCTCTGTGCCACGAGGCCCCGGTGATGGGCGCTTGGCCGGGAAGGTGTCAGCCTTGGCCAGGGACCTTTCCTGAGCAGGAGGTGGGAAGGGTGGTGACAACATCAACCCCTTGGAGAGATTTCCTTTCTTTTCCTTTCTCACAGCAGCTCCTGGTGCCCCAGGGGCTCAGGGTCCCCGTCCCCATGGTGTGGTGGCCCCCATCAGCAGTGTCACCTCCTGCCACGGGACACCCGTGGGTGCTGACACCCGTGGGTGCTGACACCCGTGTCCTGGGGCTCCTCTGGCTGGGCTGGCTGCTGGCACAGGACCAGGAAGAGGAGGAAGTCATTTCTTGTGGGGCAGCAGAGGGTGGGACGGGGGGGACACAGCCCTGGTGTGAAGGATCCGGATTCCAGGGCTGGGGGCCAAGGGAGGTGGGGATTGGGTCAGGTCCAGCCTGGTGGTTCTGTAAACAGTGAGGGGAGGGGGGGGAAGGGTCCTGGGGCAGGGAGATTGTGTCTGGGGAGCACCCAGAGCCATGGCATGGGGTGGAGGGACCCTAAAGCTGACCCAGTGCCATGGGCAGGGACCCCTCCCCAGCCCAGGGTGCTCCGAGCCCCATCCAGCCCTGGGACACTGCCAGGGATGGGGCAGCCACAGAACAAACCAAACCCAGTGCCTCAGCTCCTGGCTCCCCAGCATGGAATTCCTGGTGCTTTTCCTTGAGAGAAAGAGGAGCCAAAGCCCCCAGAGCTGCTCCCCCTGCTTGGCTCAGCCGGGCTGGCTTTGGGTGCTGGGTGCTGGGTGCTGCCCCCCCCTTGGTGCCCACGGTGGCTCCTCAGCCCCTTCCCCTCCTCACCCCCTCCCACCCTGTTCTTCCCCCCAGGTTTTTGGGAGAAGCCCACGTGCCCCTACGAGATGTCCTCTCCTCCCCCAGCCTGGCAGCCTCCTACAATGTCCCCTTGCTGGACACCAAGAAGCAGAGCACGGGGGTGAGTCCTTGCAGTGACACCAGTGACCCCAGTGACCCAGTGACACCAGTGACACCAGTGACACCAGTGACACCAGTCTGAGAGCCTGAGCAGCGTCCCTGCCCATTGCATCTGGCCCTGGTTCAGCCCCTCCTGGGGCTGCCAGCTGGTGGGATGTGGACCCAGTGGCCACTCCACGTGTCCTTAGTGGCCTCATGGCCCTGGGACACCTCACCCTGCTGTCCCCCCTCTGGCTCTGCCCCTTTTTCCACCATTCTGGCCCCAGCCCTGGGCTGAGCCTCCTGGGTGACTCCGTGGCTCAGTCCCCACGTTTTGGGATCTCCATCTATCCAGGATTTCCTTTCTCCCAGGCTTTCCTCGTCCTACAAGTGTCCTACATCCCTCCACCAGGAGCTGTCCCCTTGTTCCCCCCTCCTGCACCCCCAGAACCAGCACCTTCTGAGCCCGATGTGGTCACAGGTAACCAGGACCCTTCATGTGTAAGGGGGGGACATGTGCCACCCCTGCCATCACCCTGTGGTCCCACAAGTCCCACCTTGTCCCCATCCCCTTTCTCCTTCCTTGCCCCAGAGGTGGCCGGAGAGGAGGAGACAGAGGATCAGCTGGCGACGGGGGATGAGATGGAGCCTTCCTCCTCCTCCTTGGGGCCCCCTGGGCCTGAGCCCCCCGTGCTGCCCCACAAGCCCCCCATGCACCACCTGCACGGCTTGAAACGCAGGAGGAGCTCCAAAAAACCTCTGTCCAACAAGCCCCAGGATTTCCAGGTGAGGGGAGGCTGGTGGGGACGAGCTGCTTCAATCCCAACCCCATCCCCATCCCCATCCCCATCCCCAACCCCAGTCCCATCCTCATCCCCATCCCCAACCCCATCCCCAACCCCAATCCCATCCCCATCCCCATCCTCATCCCCATCCCATCCCTCTGGGGGGTTCAGCACCTGGGAGGTGCCCCTGATCTGGCAGTGACCCCAGGGCCCCCTCTGCCTTCCCCCCCCCACCCCAGATCAGGGTGAGGATCATCGAGGGCCGGCAGCTCCCTGGGGTCAACCTCAGCCCCGTGGTGAAGGTGGCAGCTGCTGGGCAGACCAAGAGGACCAGGATCCGCAAGGGCAACAACCCCTCCTTTGATGAGGTGAGGGGGGGTCTGCTGGGGGGGTCTGAGAGGGGCTGGGGGTGTCAGGAGAAGGGCTGGGGGGGTCCCAAGGGCTGGGAAGCAGAGGCTGGGGTTGGGCACTGCAATAGGGGAGCAGCTCAGGGAGTCCCTCAGCAGGTCCAGCACCTCCTGCCTTCACCCAGGGCTCATCTGGGTCACCTCCCCCAGGTGACTCCTGTCCCACAGCCACTGGTGGCATCCTGGTGGTACCTGCTGGGTGACACAGCCGGGTGTGCAGGGGGGGCACTTGTCCCCAGCCCTGTCCCCACAGTGTCCTCCAAGCCTGGGATGTCCCCAGCACCCACCTTCCCCTCTGCTTTATTTGGGGACTCCCAGCAGAGCTGCTCTGGGTCTCAGCTCAGCTTCCCCCAGGGAAGCTGCTGCTCTGATCCCTCTGGACAGGAGGGGACAAATCCCAGCCCGTGGAATGGGGGGGCTGGGAGGGTCTGGGGCAGCCCCCCTGCCTTGCACCCTCACCCCTCTTCCCCACAGACTTTCTTCTTCAACATCTTCGAGTCTCCAGCAGAGCTGTTTGATGCCCCCATCTTCATCTCGGTGAGCTCCTGCCCCTGGGGAGGGCTGGGGGGGCCATCGCCCTGTCCCCCTCCCCGTGGTGCCCTGTGTCCCAGGACACCCCTCCAGCCCGGATCCTTGTCCCACCTTTTCCTCCCCAGGTTGTGGATTCCCGATCCTTCCGGGCGGATTCGGTGATCGGGGAGTTCCGGGTAAGGTCCCCTCATTCCCCTCATTCCCCTCCCCTCCTGCCCCCCTGCTTCCCACCCCCTGACCCCAGGCTGAATCCTGATTTTCCTTTCACATGGCCCAGATGGACGTCGAGACCGTGTACTCGGAACCAAGTGAGTCCAGGAAGGGGGGGCTGGGACAGGGTCCCCTCCTGCAGCTGGGTCTGGGGGACACCAACCCCTTTTTGGGGCCCAAAGTAGGAAATGTAGGAAATACACCCCACCCCTCCCTGCTCCTCCTCCTCCAATGTTATTCCCTCTAAAGCTGCTGAAGGCACCTCCTGAGGACCAGCTGGGTCTCCGTCTCCTCTCCATCTCCTCTCCATCATCTCCTCTCCATCATCTCCTCTCCATCTCTCCCCCAGGACACTGTTTCCTCAGGAAGTGGCTGCTGCTCTCTGACCCTGAGGACTTCTCAGCAGGAGCCAAGGGCTACCTGAAAGTCAGCATCTTCGTGCTGGGGCCTGGGGACGAAGCCCCTGTGAGTACCATGGGGGGTACCTGTGATGGGGGGGACACCTTACAGCCCTGGTGCTCCTCCTCCACCCTGGGCCATCAGCCCCCAGGTCTGTTCCCAGGGAAGCTCCTGCTGTCATCTTCCTCCAGTCTGGGGGCAAAGTGTTGGGCTTTGGGGCTCTGGAGCTTTGGGGCTTTGGGACTCTGGGGCTTTGGGACTTTATTTCCTGACTTTTGGGAAGCTTTATTGTGCTCCTGGGTTGGACAGCCCCTGGGCACTGGGTGATCTCCGAGGTCCCTTCCGACCCAAACCAGTCTGGGGTTCTGGGGCTCCTCTTGTCCTGCAGCTGGAGAAGAAGGAGGTGTCTGAAGACAAGGAAGACATCGAGGGCAACCTCCTGCGCCCCACCGGGGTCACCCTGCGAGGGGCTCACTTCTGCCTGAAGATCTTCAAAGCTGAGGACTTACCCCAGAGTGAGTTTCCCTGCCTGGGCATGGAGCTGGGCTGGAGGGGGCTGAACACAGCCCCCAGCCACAGAGCTGGCAGATGGCAGCCAGTCGTCACCTCCTGGGAGATGAGCCTGGAACTGGTGCAAACTGGTGTTACCTTCCCGCCCGTCTCCACCCGGTGCCTCCCAGCATCTCCTTCCTCTTCCAGTGGACGATGCTGTCATGGACAACGTCAGGCAGATCTTTGGCTTTGAGAGCAACAAGAAGAACCTGGTTGATCCCTTTGTGGAAGTCAGCTTTGCAGGCAAGACGGTGAGTGGGGAACCCCCAGACCCCCCAGGGCTGGGATCAGGGCTGGGAAGGGGGAAAATTTGGTCCCAGCATGGGGAATATTGGGTCTTTTGCTTCACTGGAGAAGAGAAGGATCCCATGGGGAGACCTCAGAGCACCTTCCAGTGCCTGAAGGGGCTCCAGGAAAGCTGGGGAGGGCCTGGAGGGATGGGATGAGGGATGGACCCTTCTCCCAAAGCCTACATGGTGCTGAGCCCCCCCACCCCCATCCCACGGGACTCTGCATTTTGGGGAATCTGCCACTGACTTCTCCTCCCCCACCTCCAGCTCTACTCCAGGATCCTGGAGAAGAATGCCAACCCCCAGTGGAACCAGTGCCTGACACTGCCAGCACTGGTGAGCATGGCCACCCCTCTGTCCCCCCACCCAGCCATCCCACCCCCCAACTCACTGCTTCTCTCTCCACCTCTTTCCTCAGTTCCCTTCCATGTGTGAGAAGATGAGGATCCGGGTGACCGACTGGTGAGAGGGCTGGGGGTCACCGGGGGGGGATAGGCAGGGGGGGACCCCACGGGCACCTCCCCCAGGTGCACGGTGTGATGGCACCTTGGGTCGTGTTGCAGGGACCGTGTGACACACAACGACATCATCAGCACTGCCTTCCTCTGCATGTCCAAAATCTCAGCCCCTGGAGGGGAGCTGGAGGGTAAGGGGGGGCAGGAGGGGGGATTCGGGGTGCATGGCCTGGAGGAGGAGCACTGCATGCTGCTGGCTGCAGGTTGGGGCTGGGTGGAGGTTGGGGTTGGGTGGAGGTTGGGGTTGGGTGGTTGGAGGTTGGGGTTGGATGGTTGGAGGTTGGGGTTGGGTGATGTCACGGCCACCGTGGTCCCTGCTGAGGTCACCAGTGGGGAGGTGTCAGGGGGGATCTGTGGGATGAGGTGGGGTGGGGGTTGTTTTCGGGTGGGATCTGTCCCCTCCTGCTGTGTGGTTTGGATGATCTGCAGATCTTCCCAAGGGCGTGGGATGGATGGAGAGCTGCAGGGCTGTGTGTGCTGGAGGTTTTGGTTCCTCTTTTCCTCACTGAGGTGGCCGTGGTCCCCTCTGGTGACAGGCAGTGGTGTCACCGGTGCTGGAAGGTGCCACATCCCCCCCGTGCCTGTCCCCACTGGTGGCTCCTCAGGGGATGGGTGTTCAGGTCCAGCTGGTGCTGAGGGTTCTGTTCCGAGTCCCAGGGGCTCTCTGAAGCAGAGCCCCCCACGGAGGAGCTGGCAGGGATCAGCTGGGTGACAATGACAATGTCACCTGTGCCGGGCAGGAGCTGGGAGGTGCTTGTGGGGCAGGTCCAGGAGCAGAGGCTTCCCTAACCTGCATGGACATCTCCTGCTGCTAACCCCATCAGACCTCCCCTCTCCCTGCTCACTTTGCTTTCTGCCTCTCTGAGACCCTCGGGGACCCTACAGCCCCCACCCCATCCCCACCATCCCCCCAGGATGTGGGGTGATGCTGGCAGCACCCCCTGGACATCATCCTGCTGCATCCTCCCCTCCTGCAGCCCATGGCCCCCCCAGCACTGCCCACCCCTGCATGCAGATGTGGAACTGGGATGTCCAACCTCCACCTTCCCCAGTTAAAGGAGCAGCTCCTGGGATGGGCTGGAGAGAAAGAGAGAGATAGAGGGGGGGCTTTGAGGGGTCTGCCTGGGGCTGCCCCATCCCGCCCCAGCCCTTGATCCATTGGGAGCTGTGGGTTCCACCTGCCCCATACAGAGCATCCTGCAGGGGGTCTCAGCCCCAGGAAGGGCACTGGGCCATCCTTTTGGTTGGAAAAGCCATTTAGGATCACCAGGGTCACCAGCACTGCCCAGGCCACCACTGCCCCATGTCCCTCATCACTGCATCTCCATGGCTTGGAAACCCCTCCAGAGACAGGGACTCCACAACCTCCCCCTTTCTCTCTCTGTCTCTCCGGCATCTCTTGCCACCAAAAGCCCATGAGAACATCCACCCTTCTTTCCATAACCCCCATCCACCCCTTCCTGCTCCTTCCCTAACCTCTCTCCCTTTCTTTGTGCCCCAGATGAGGTTCCTGCTCTCTCGAAGCCTCTGAAGGCCACAGACCGTACGTCCCCTTAGCTGCTGGGTTGGGGATGGAGCCAGGGCTGGAGCTGGGGGTCCATCGGGTGGCTGATACCTGGGTGGGAAGAGGGAAAGGGAGCAGGGCAAGGGCTCCAGTGCAGGTCTGGGGTGTCCAGGTTGGGCACTGGTGACTTTGTGGTGCACGTTGGGTGTTGAGTCAGCTCCACAGGGAGCAGCTGGCTTGGGACTTGGACCTTTCCCCCCCTTTCTGCCCCTTCACTGCTCCTTCTGCTGGAGGTTCCATAAGAACCACCCAACCCAACCCTTCTCTCCCCTTCCTTTCCCACCATCCTCAGTCTGCCCCGAGGAGAGCAGGGGGGCAGCTCCTTGCCTGGGGTCCATCCCTGCACTGGTTCACACCACCAGAGCAAAGGACTCCTCTGGGGACCTTCCCTGTGTGCCCATCCCCACCCCAACTTCCCCTTGGTCTTTCTCCTGCAGACAGGTAAGTGGGCTGGGGGCTCAAAGGGGGTGAAGCCCCACGGTGTTTTGGTGGTCTCCAGCCACCTGTATATGGTCCTGGTGGTGACACTCCATGGGACACGTCCCCAAGGTGCCTCTGGGACTCTCTAATGGCTCTTGTTCCCCAGTGGATGATGGGCTGGGGTTCCTGCCCACCTTTGGTCCCTGCTACATCAACCTCTACGGCAGCCCCCGGGAGTTCACCGGCTTCCCCGACCCCTACGAGACGCTCAACCTGGGAAAGGTGAAGTCCCCTTCCCTCCAGGGGACCTCAACTAAACTCCAAAAAAAACCCCAAAACCCACCCAAACAACTAAATAAGCTGCTATTAACCCAAACTGGCTTTGTCATCAGGAGCCTGCACAGCCCTGCCTGCCCCTGCCTGCTCCTAAAGACCTCTCCTGGCCTTGCTCTGCTGCCCGAGTGCTCTCCACCTCCGAAGCTCTTGTAGAAATTCCTTTCCTGAGCTCCCTCCTCTGCTGTGACACCCCCTGAGAGCAGTGGCAGAGGGAGGAGGGGACGCTGGGGCCCTGACCCTCTCCCTGCTCTACCCCAAGGGCGAGGGAGTGGCATATCGGGGCAGGGTGCTGGTGGAGCTGGAGACCAAACTGGTGGAGCACGTGGAGCAGAAGGTGGAGGACATTTCAGCTGATGACATCCTTCGGGTGGAGGTAAGGGGGTCCCTGCCCGTGGGTTGGCTGTCCCACAGAACCACACAGAACCACCCGGGTTGGAAAGGAGCTCTGGGATCATCAACTCCAGCCCTGGATCCACTCCCCCCGTGGTTCCCAGCTCACTCAGTGCCACATTCAGTCTCTGCTTAAAAACCTCCAGGGATGGAGAATCCCCCCCCTCGCTGGGCAGCCCATCCCAATGCCTGAGCACCCCCTCTGCAAAGAATTTTTTCCCAATATCCAACCTAAACCTCCCCAAAGCCTCCCCTAACCTAAACCTCCTCCCCTAACCTAACCCTCCTCACCTTCCCACAGCACAGCACGTGGGGCACCAGGGGATGGTGTGGGTGCCTGTCCTGGGTGGGTGATGTCCTCCTGGAGGCTTTCTCCTCTCCTGCTGGTTTCCCATCCCAAAGGTTCCAGCTGAGGTGCTGCCCGGGGCAGGGCAGAGCAGGGTGACCACAGAGGGGTGGGGGATGTGTTCTGGGGGGGACCTCGGTCCCAACTCCAGCGCTGTGCCCGCCGTGCTCCTTCTGCACATTGCTTTGGGTCTGAGCTTCTCCACCTTGGTGTGGTGTCTCCCTGATGGACCTGCTCCTTCCTCTCCCTGCCCCAGAAGTACCTTCGCCGACGGAAGTTCTCCCTCTTTGCTGCCTTCTACTCGGCCACGATGCTGCAGGACGTGGACGCTGCCATCCAGTTCGAGGTCAGCATCGGCAACTACGGCAACAAGTTCGACACCACCTGCCTGCCCCTGGCCTCCACCACCCAGTACAGCCGGGCTGTCTTTGATGGTGAGCAGCACTGGGGGGCCCTGCAGGGGCTGGGGCTGCCCAGGGGGGGTGTGGAGTCTCCAACCTCCGAGATATTCCAAAGCCAAGTGGAGACGGGCTTGGAAAACCTGCTCTGCCCCAGCCAGGGTTGGAGCAGGTGAGCTCCAGGGGTCCCTGCCCCACCTCGAGCCTGTTGTGAAGGCAGAATGTGTGTCTGGGGGGTGTGGGGCAGCCCCTCTGCTGCCTTCAGCTCTCTGCTGCCTCAAAGGGGTCTTCAGGCAGCTCCTGGGTGCTCAGTTTTGCTCAAGATGCTTTGTGGTGGCCTCTCCCTGCTCCTGTGAGGGTCTCTCCCTGGCACGAGCTGTCCTCATCCCACTGGGGTTGTTTTCCTCATTTGTTGCCTCAGGGATGCAGCTCTGGGGGTTGCCAACCCCCCTTGGGCCCTTGGTTGCCCCGTTACACGTGGGTTTGGGGCACGGGCTCCTTCCTCAGCCTCCTGCTCCCCTTCCCCTCCCTGCTGGTCCTGAGGTCAGGAGCTCAGCAGGCTGTGTCCTCCAGGCTGTCAGTATTATTACCTGCCCTGGGGCAATGTCAAGCCCGTGGTGGTGCTGTCATCCTACTGGGAGGACATCAGCTACAGGACTGATGCTCAGAACCTTCTCCAGCACGCAGCAGACAGGCTGGTGAGTCCCCTCTGCCAGCTCCTTTCTGTGTCCCACCCTGGGGGGACAGGGAGGGATGGGGTTGTGTGGATGGGGTGTGGATGCAGAGCTTTGCCATGTCACCCACCTCCTGCTGCAGGATTTCCCTCAGCTCTTGAGCTCCTGCTGGGATTTCTGGCTCTGTTTCACTCTCCTTTCCCCCAGAGCCCCAGCCAGAGGTGCAGAGCTCTGCTGGGACCCACGCTGGAGTTTCTAACCATGGGGAGCACCCCCAGGCCCTTGCTGGGAGGGTCCTAGACGTGGGGGGGAGCAGGGCACTGGGGGGGTCCCCACTTTTCACCTCCTCTTCCCCATCTCTTGTGCAGGAAGCAAACCTGGAGAAGATTTACGTGGCCCTGAAGGCCAAGCACCCCCCGAGTGAGCTGGATGCCCTGGCTGCCCAGCTGCTGGATGGGGTCATCTCAGACTGCAGGTATTTGCTGCCCCTTCCCACCAGGAGCCTTTCCATGGGGGGATCCCTTCGTTAGCTTGGAAGGGATGATGGCTTTTCCAGTTTTTTCTGTTTTCTCCCAAAAAACGTGGCTCGGTGGCCAGAGATCACCTCAAAGGTCACCAAGCCAAACACTGGGGTGAAAAGGGGACACTGAGGGCAAGGCACACAGCTCCAGCCTTCAGGCAAAAATATTCCTTCCCAGCCTTCTGCTGAGGGAATCCATGACCTTAACCTGAGCCAACCAGCACCAGAACGGTGCTGGGGAGGTACCATGGGGGTGACTCCATGGGATGTCCCTATGGGGGGTGTCTCCATGGGATGTCCCTATGGGATGTCCCTGTGGGATGTCCCTGTGGGATGTCTCCATGGGAGGTGTCTCCATGAGCTCAGCTGGGACAGAGATGTCCCTTGGAGTGGTTGTGCCATGGAGATGGTGCTGATGGAGCCCAATCCCAGCCCGAGGGTTGGGGTCTGGGATCATTCCCAGCAGCACCATAAATGACCCCAGATTCCAGGAAGCCCTCACTCAGCACAGAGAAGATCTGCCCAGCCTCCTGAGCCCTTGAATCAATGTATATTAAATAAATAGATTTAATTTATACAAGGGGCTCAGCCTGGGCTCCTCTGGCCCCTGGGGGTGAGGTGTGGGGGCTCTAGGTGTGGTTTGAGGCTCCTTTGCTCTTGGGGTCACCCTGTTCCCCAGCTGAATCTCAAGTGGCTCTGTCATGCTTTGGAAACTTGCTGAAAAGGAGGAAAAAAAATAAAATCAAACAAATGGCAGCAAAACTCAAGGTGATGAGGGTGAGGGAGCTGCTGCCACCACATCTCTGCCTGTCCCCACAGCCTGACCCTGCCTGATGTCCTGAGCAAGCCGTCCAGCACCCACCTGGACCAGAACCTCTACAGGTTCCGCTGCAGCAACCTGGAGCAGATGGTGAAGGCAGCTCTGAGGCTGAAGCACGAGGAGTTGAGGCTCTCAGCAGCCCTGGAGCAGGCAGAGGATTGGCTCTGCAGGCTGAGGAGCATGGCAGAGGAGGTGATGCTGCAGGAGATGCTTTCCAGCTGGGAGGAGGCTCCTTCAACCACGCTGAGCATCACAGGGCTCTTCTGGTGGGATGGTTGTGAGAGACCTCCTGGGGGGATGCAGAGATCCTGCTGCTCTTCCAGGCAGAGCCCTGGACCCCATGGTGATGGTGATCAGAGGGTGGGCAGAGGAGGTGCTGCAGGGGATGGCTGAGTGGTCAGGGAGGTGTCCATGAGAGGTGTCTCCGTGGGAGGTGTTCCCATGGGGTGTGTCCATGGGATGTGTCCATGGGAGGTGTCTCCATGGGAGGTGTCTCCATGGGGTGTGTGTCCATGGGAGGTGTTCCCATGGGAGGTGTCCATGGGAGGTGTTCCCATGGGAGGTGTCTCCATGGGGTGTGTGTCCATGGGAGATGTCTCCATGGGAGGTGTCTCCATGGGAGGTGTCTCCATGGGGTGTGTGTCCATGGGAGGTGTTCCCATGGGAGGTGTCCATGGGAGGTGTTCCCATGGGAGGTGTTCCCATGGGAGGTGTCTCCATGATCTCAGCTGGGCAGGAGATGTCCCTCGGAGTGATTGTGCCATGGAGATGGGGCTGATGGAGCCCAATCCCAGCCCGAGGGTGGGAGGTGGTTGTAGGGAGAAGGGCTGGACTGGATCTCAGAGGACTTTTCCAGCCTTGGTGATTCTGTGATTCTAGGATGGGGACTGGGTTTGGGAGGCACTGGGTCTGGCACCCCCCCAGTGAGCTTGAGCTTTGCCAGGAAAACCTGAGGTGAAGCTGCTCGGGGGAAGTTTGGGGTTGCTCTGGCCTGGCCTGACCCTGATGGGATCTGGGGGTGCCGAGGTGGGGTCTGGGTTGGTTGCTCTTGTTCCACGGGCTCGGGTTGGCAAGGGGACTCTGGACAGGGCTGCTCTGCGGCCTCCTGCCTCCTTCCCTACCTGATTCCTTAGCTCAGAGCCCTCTGGTTGGACACAGAGCCCTCTGGTTTTGTGTCCCCAGCCCCAGAACAGCCTCCCCGACGTTGTCATCTGGATGCTGCAGGGGGACAAGCGTGTCGCCTACGCCCGCGTCCCGGCACACGAGGTTCTCTACTCCAGGAACATCAACGACTGCTGTGGCAAGAACTGTGGGAAGCTGCAGACCATCTTCCTGAAGGTACCGTGGGCTTGGACCCCCCGAGGGACCACCCGGGGCTCCAGGGACCCCCCTTCTTCCCCCAGCCCCAGTTTTGACCCCGCTGAAGCTGGTGAGAACTTGGTTGTGCTCCTGGTGGAGTTCATGGGTCAGACCTGGGGCTGCAGCACATCCCTGGGGAGAGCTTCCTATTTGCTGCAAGTTCCAGGTTTTTGTTTTTAAAAACTTAAACATTTTATTATTTAAAAATATGTATTTGAATGTTATTTGATGTCTTTTCAAGATTCCTGACCCTCTGCCACTCCAGGAAGTTGAAGCTGGAGCCTCCTCTGCCAGGCACTTTCCAAGCTTCTTGCTTCTCCCATGATGTTTCTGTGGCCTTTTGCTGCCTGCCAGGCTGGGAGCAGAAATCAGTGCTGAACAAGCTCAGAGAAAAGCAATACAGTGAAATGGAATAGACTGAGCAAAGCTCCAGCCCAGCTGGCAGCAAAAAGAGAAACCAAAATATATTGGTTTTTTTCTTTTCCCTGTGCTTCAGCTGTGGCTGGAAAGGTGACATCACTTGGAGGGGAAAAAATAATGTCAGAGAGAGAGGAGAAAGGGCAGTGAGATAAACAGCTCCTGGGGCATTTCCAGGTTTGCTGGACTCTGTTGGCAGAGTTTGGTGTCCAAGCCCTGGAGGTGTCCCACGAGGGATGAAGAAGCTCTGACCACCAGGGCTTTAATGAATAGAATCAGGGAATGGTTTGGGGTGAAGGGACCTTAAAGCCCCCCCAGTGCCCCCCCTGCCATGCCCAGGGACACCTCCCCCAGCCCAGGGTGCTCCAAGCCCCATCCAACCTTCAGCACTGCCAGGGATGGGGCAGCCACAGCTTCTGGGGGCACCCTGGGGCTCAGCACCCCCACAGTAAGCTCAGCTCTGTGGATGTTGTCACAGTTTATAGGGAAGCTCAGTGATCTCCCTCCCTTCCCAGCTGGGTCTCTGGGGGGTTCATCCCATCCTCCCATCCCCATCCATGTCCTCCTTTGGCAGTACCCCCAGGAGGAGGCCATGGGTCCGAAGATCCCAGCCCAGATCCGGGTCCAGCTCTGGTTCGGGCTCTCTGTTGATGAGAAGGAGTTCAACCACTTTGCTGAGGGGAAGCTCTCTGTCTTTGCTGAAACTGTGAGCATCTCTTCACCCCTCCCCAAGGGGATTTTCCTTCTCTCTGCCAGGGGCAGCAGCTCCAGCCTGGTGGGGAGGGGGTGGGCTGGGCCATGGGCAAGGGTGTTGGGGGTCAGAGCAGCACCCACCAACTGAGAGGTGGGAGAGCACCCAGCTGAAAGCCCGGGAGAGGCCACACTGGGGTTTCACTTCTTCTGCATGCTGGGGGACAAATGTGGGGACACCCAGGAGGGGACACACACACACAGGCTCTTCCCGGGAAGTCTGTCCTCAGGAGGGAGCTCTCCAGGAAGGAAGGGATTGTTGGTGGGGTTTCCAAAGGATTATCCCTGGGATTTTGTGCAAAAACTTCTCTGCTTTTGCTCCCCCAGTATGAGAACCAGACCAAGCTGGCACTGGTGGGGAACTGGGGCACGACTGGCCTGACCTACCCCAAGTACTCAGATGTCACTGGCAAGATCAAGCTGCCCAAGGACAGCTTCCGGCCCTCCACGGGCTGGACCTGGGCTGGGGATTGGTTCATCTGCCCAGAGAAAACGTGAGTGGGGGGTTTCTGGGGAGCACAGAGCCCTTGGTGGGCTGTCCCGGGCACCCCAAACATCTGAGCAGGTGGGAAGCTGATGGGAAAAGTCACCCAGAAAGCTGGATGGAGATCTGGGGTGCCACGGGGGTTCCTCCTCTGCCTGCCCCATCCTTGGCAGGCAGTGATGTTAAAGAGGTGTCCTTGGGGTGGTGGGTGCTGCATGAGCCCTCAGGGACACGATGGACCCCACACCCAGCTCATGGGGACACTGGGAGGTGGGAGAGCCCATTGGGGCATCCCCTGCTGCAGGGGGATGGTGGGTGCCCAGCAGAGCTCTGCTGTCCTCCTGGGTTGGGTTTGCTTTGAGCTCCATCTCAGCTGGATGGGTGAGGCTGGGTGCTCAAGCTTGAGGCTTGAGGGTGGGGGCTCTGGGAGGAGCTGGGTGGGCAGGAGGGGCCCCCCCTGACCCTGTGCATCTCCTCGGGGTACAGGTTGCTGCACGATGTGGATGCTGGGCACCTGAGCTTCGTGGAGGAGGTGTTTGAGAACCAGGTCCGGCTGCCTGGGGGTCAGTGGATCCACATGACTGATGCCTACACTGATGTGGTGAGGACCAAGTGGGTGGGAGGGGGTTCAGCACCCACCCCACGCTGCAGTGGCACAGAACACCCCAGGGGCTCAGGGATCTGCTGGGCACCCAGTGACCAAACCCACCCGTGTCCCACAGAACGGGGAGAAGGTCCTGCCTAAGGATGAGATCGAGTGTCCTCCAGGCTGGAAGTGGGAAGATGTGGAGTGGGACACAGACCTCAACAGAGCTGTGGATGAGAAAGGTAGGAGGGGGCAGTTTGGGGAGTTTGTGACCTTTTCATCCCCTTCCATCCCCTGCCCATGAGATCTTTCCTTCCATGGTCCCACCCAGCACCAGGGATGCCAACGTCCCCTTCGTGGCTGTGTGAGCTGCCCCGATGGGAGCTTCAGAAGGGGGGGCCAGGCCTTGGGGGTCCCTTCTTCACCCCCAGGGCTGGAGCTGTGGGTTGGGCAACCACAGATCAGAACTCCCTTTGCTGCTGGGGATAGCCCAGGCTCTTCTGGGTGATCTTCCCTGGCTTGTGGTGAAAGAGGAACGGGAAGCATCTGGCCAGAGAGCACCTGGGGTGGTCACAAGGGTTGGGGTTGCCTGAGGATGGAAGGGCAGGGAGGAGAGAGAGCTCCCAGGCTGTGACTCTGAGCCCAGGGCTGGTGGGACACCATCACCTGGCCCTGCCCAGTGGGACAGCTCCAGCAGGGACCAGTCTGAGGTGGTTTCTGTGTGGAGCAGCAGTGGTCAGGACAACCCTTTGGTGTCAGAGCCCTTCCAACCCGGACACACTTTAAGAGAGGTCCCTGGGGGTGGGGGTCGGGGGGGCTCTTTCCCTGCCTTTACCCAGCTCTCTGCTTTTCTCCAAGGGTGGGAATATGGCATCACCATCCCTCCGGAGCGCAGGCCCAAGGCGTGGGTGCCAGCAGAGAAGATGTACCACACCAACCGGAGACGGCGCTGGGTGCGGCTGCGCCGCAGGGACCCGGCACAGCTGGAGGCCATGAGGAAGGTGGGGAGGGGGCTGTGGAGAAATGGGGGACACGGGGCTAGGGCTGTGTCCCTGTCCCTGCACGGGAGGTGCTTGGGCTGCTGCAGAGCCCCTGCTAGCTGCAGAGCCCCCCGGCCTTGGTCTCCACCATGGGGCTCAGCATCTCCCAGAGCTGGAGAGGATCTCAGGGATTGGGATGCAGGCGGAGCTGGGACCCCCACCAGTGCCATGGGACATCTTGGGGGGGTTGGAGCTGAATCCCCGGTGTGTCCCGGCCCCGCTTTCCTCTAGGTGGTGCAATCGGACCGCGAATGCCACCACGGAGCCGCTGCTCCTCCCTCCCTCCCTTCCTCCCTCCCCCCAGCCCCTTCCCCACGAAGCTTCTCTCCCGCTCCAGCACTTTTTCTGGATAATTGTGGCTGGACAGCGTGGGATACAAACGTCACACGGAGGTGACAGAGCTCAGGAGCGATAGAAAACACCTCCACGGGCTGGTGACAGATGCCCTAGGGAGAAGTTCTCAGTGGTGGCAAAGCCGTGGTGGCCCAGGGAGGGATCAGAAGTGATGGCAAAGCACAGAGAGGGCTGAAAAGATGGAGGTGCAGCTGCCACCCAGGCCTGGGCAGGATGTGTCCTTCTCCTTGGTCAGCCCCAACCCAGTGAGACCCTTCCTTGAGTGGTGTTCCCTCTGGGAGTGGATGAAAAGGCTGGATCTCCAGGGCAGGACCTGGCAGTCCTGGGTTACCACTCGATGACCTTACGGGTCTTGCCCAGCTGGTTTCCTGATGAGAGCCACGGATGACTCCACGATTCTTATCACAGAATGATTCTGTGATTCTAAGCTGGGGGGGCCCTGGGGGTGACAACTGCAGCAGGCACCATCTCCTGTGGGTTTGGGGGTGGGCGCAGCCGTGTCCGTGGGAGAGCCCCGGGCACAGGGAGCTTCACCCCGGGTTGTGCGGGGATCCCACGGGGACGGCGTTGGGACCCGGCCCCTCACCTGCCCCTTCCCCCTCCGTGTCCCAGCACAAGCAGGAGGAGGTGGATGGGGAGGGCTGGGAATACGCCTCGCTCTTCGGCTGGCGCTTCCACCTCTCCCCCCGCCGCACCGATGCCTTCAGGCGCCGCCGCTGGAGACGCCGCATGGAGCCCCTGGAGCGCACGGGGCCCGCTGCTGTCTTCGCCTTGGAGGGAGCCCTGGTAGGTGCCCCCCTTCCCTGCACCCCCAAAAATCGCTGCTGGGGAGGAGGAGCCTCCCCCCTTCCCCTCCAAAGTGCTGGACCCGGAGCCCATCCCCTCACTGTCCTGGCTTGGTGAAGATCCTGACTTCCCTTGGCTCTCAGCATCCCACAGCTTTTCCTCTCCCTAAATAAGAACCAAAGCAGCACGAAGCCTCTATAGGGATTTTTTTGTTTGTTTTTCTCCCCATTTGGCCTTTTTTCTCCCCCTTCCCCTCCTCTGCCCCATCCCACCAGGCTGCTGGTGTCCTGTCCTCTTCCCTCCCAGCATGGAGAGGATCAGGAGCTGGGTCCTCTCTGCCCTCCTGGGGCAGAAGGGCCTCAGGGTCCTTCCATGGGGAAGCTGAAAATCCTCTGGGACACCCAGCTGTTCCTGGAGACCCCATCCCCTGGCTGCAGGCTGGGTCCCAGCAGGTCTGACCTTACTCTGCTTTCTCTTGCAGGGAGGAGTGACAGATGACAGGAGTGACGATGGCAAATCCATCTCCACGCTCAGTTTTGGTGTCAACAGACCCACCATTTCCTGCATATTTGACTGTAAGGCCCCAAGGGGTGGAGGGGTGGGTGCAGTTCCCCTGCAGTGAGTCCTGGTGTGGGGGCTCTGCTTGGGGACCCTGTAGCTGAGCATTTCCCACCCTCTGCCTCTCACCCATCTGGAGTGAAGCATAGAATTGTGGAACTCCTGACTGGTTTGGGTTGCAGGGACCCCAGAGCTTCCCCAGTGCCACCCCTGCCATGGGCAGGGACACCTCCCACAGCCCAGGGTGCTCCAAGCCCCATCCAACCTTCAATACTGCCAGGGATGGGGCAGCCACAGCTTCTGGGGGCACCCTGGGGCTCAGCACCCTCACCCCAAAGAATTTAATCCCAAGATCTCCTCTCCATCTCCCCTCTTGCAGCTGCAAACCCTTCCCCCTCATCCCATCCCTCCTGTCCTTGTCCCAAGTCCCTCCCCAGCTTTCCTGGAGCCCCTTCAGACACTGGAAGGTGCTCTGAGGTCTCCCCAGATCCTTCTCTTCTCCAGGCTGAACACCCCCAACCCTCTCAGCCTGGCCCCAGCCCTCCCAGCATCTCTGTGGCTCATCCCTGAAGGGGGATGGAAAGGGGAGGGTGGTCCAGGTGTTCCCCCTGAGCCTGGTGCTCTCTTGGGAAGCCACGGGGAGGTTTAAGTCCTCAGAGAGGAGCCTGGGGCTGGTTCAACTCCAGCTCTTCCCCTGGTGCCCCACGTTGATCCCTGAGCTCATCCCTCCATGGTTTCTGTGTCCAGGTGGGAACAGGTACCACCTCCGCTGCTACCTGTACCAGGCACGGGATCTGATGGCCATGGACAAGGACAGCTTCTCAGGTGAGCCCTCTCCAGCCTCTTTGTGCTCATAATTAGTGCTGTAATTAGTGCTGTAACAGGCTGGAAAACAGTTCTTGGGGTACTGCTTGTTGGGACATGGAGGGTACTGGGCAGGCTCACAGCAAAGGGTGTGGGCAGGAGGCTTCCCCAAGGCTGGGAGCTTGATTTTCCATCAGCAAAAACATTAAAAAAAAAAAAAAAAAAAAAGAACAAAAATCAGAGTTTTGAGAACTTTTATGTGAGAAACCAAGCAGAAACCACAAGTCACCCAGGTTGGGGGTGAGTCAGAGCTGTGTTTGCTTTGCTAATAGCTCCTTCTCCCTGCCCCGAGGTGAGGCTGGGGAGCAGACAGCTCAGGGACACAGCAGATAAACACCGAGCAGAGGGCAGGGATGTGGCACTGAGCCAACCCCCTGCATGGGCTGCAGGCTGGGAGCAGGACAGGAGCTCTGGGATGGGGTCGAGGTGATGGAGCAGGGGCAGGAGATGTGCTCAGAAAAATTAAGAAGGGTGTGAGTAGGACAGAGAGGAACCTTCTGCATCCTCAGGAAGGCTCTGGTTGGGTTGATGTGTCCTCAGCACCCAGCTCAGTCCCAGCTGGGTGAGTCCTGGCCACCGTCTGGACCCTGCAGAGCAGCAGCCTGGGCGGCGGGGTTGTGCAGGGGATTTGTCCCCTGGCTTGGAGAAGGGATCAGGGCTGGAGAAGGCATCCTCTGTGTGTTAGGGACAAAAGAACGGATTGAAAACAGGATTGGAAAGGAAAATCCCTAGCAGTGGCCAACCTGTTGGGTGGTTTGGGTTTCAGTGTGGCTGCAGGGCTGGGTGGGCATCTCAGGAATGGTTCTTTGCATTGAACAAACCTCCTGGCAGCCTCTTCCCCATGGGCTGGGACATCCCAGGCTGGTGGCCCTGTGGCTCTTTGGTGGCCTTTGCTCACTCCCATTAACTCTTTGCAGTGTCGTTTGGAGGGGGGGAAGCAGGACAAGGGGGATGTTGCTGCTTACATCAAGCTCAGAGCTGGAGCTGGGGCAGTACCAGAAGTTCCCCATCAATCAGTCCACAGGATTATAGAATGGTTTGGGTTGGAAAAGCCCTTTGGGATCATGGAATCCAAAGTGCCCAGACCACCCCCACCCCATGTCCCTCATCCCCACACCCCCAGGGGTTTCTCTGAAACCCCTCCAGGGATGATGGGGACTCCAGCCCTGCCCTGGGCAGCCTGGGCCAGGCCCTGACAACCCTTTCCAGGGAGAAATTGTCCCCAGCTCCAACCTAAACCTCCCCTGGCACAACTTGAGTTGTGCCCAAAGTTCCTCTTGTCCCATCCCGTGTTCCTTGGAAGAGAAGCCCCCCCCTCACCATCTGCCTATCCCCAGGACCTCCCCTGCTCCCCTGGGCGTTTTGCAGCAGAGGAAAGGTGGCCAGAAAGATCCTGGAGAGGTGGAGAGCACCCAAACAATCCCCCAGTGTCTGCCCCCAGCGAGGTCCCCTCTGCCTCCCACAAAGGGTTTGTTGTTGGGGTGGTGGGACTGGGGTGATCTCATGGTGGGGAGGGGGAGTCCCTGCCCTGGGACAAGCCTGGCCAAGGACAACATGAGTAACACCATGGCAGGACCTGGAGCTGGGATCTCTGCTGCCCTAACAAAGCATAAAGGAGTTCATTAAGGGGGCTTTGCACAGTTAGAAAAATAAACCCTGCCCACCGGGCTCTAAACAAAGGGGCTTTATGGAGGTTCCTTCAAAAAGGAGAGGAAGGGGAGGAGGGAGGAGAGGGGAAGAAAGAGAAGGAAAAAAAAAGAGCAGAAAAAGCAAAATCCAATTTTTTTTTTTGGTGTTTTTTTAGTTGACTTTGCTTTTGGTTTGGTGTGGTTTGTTTGTTTGTTTGTTTATTGTAACTCATTCTGCTTTCCCCTGGCTGGAAAAGAGTGGGAAAGGTTCTTCCCAGCATGAACTGGGGCTCTTCCCAGCATGAACTGGGGCTCTCCCCAGCCCAGCCACCTCCCAACCAGCCCCAGCCCATTAACCACCCCTGCTGCCCCCAGACACCAGGGAAGCAAAAGGAAAATTCACCCCCAGCCCCTGCCCGGAGCCAGGATCCAGGATCCAGGATCCAGGAGGAGAACCTGGACCAGGAAAGATCAGCCCAGACAGTGAGGACTTTTCCCCTGTGCCAGGAGATGTGGCCAGGGAAAGCCATGGAGATCCCACAGGCCAGGAGAGAGGCTTCCTCTGGTCAGTGTGGTCTGCTTGGGTGTCCAGGAAGTTTTTGGCTAAAAAAAAGTTCTTTTACCTAATGTTTTTAGGGCCAGGAGGCTGTGGGGTCAGAGGGAAAAGCTTTGTGTAACTGGACAGCCAAGTCGTGTGGACTCTTGTGCTCATCTTGACCCAAAAGGAGCTGGGATGAGGAGGGGTCAGGGCTGGAATAATTCCCTAGGCTGAGATCTGCAGGCTGAAGAAGAGGAGTTGGCAGGATGGAAGCTGCAGAACCCCAGGGAGCTGAGCTGAGCTGGGTCACTGTCTGCAGGGACCTTGGCCCCATCCCCTCCTCAGCTGGGGGGGTCTGGGACATGGTGGGAAAGTCATTGCTGGAGGACCTGCAGCTCTGCTGCCTCCTGAAGGAGCTTCTGTCTCCTTTCCATACCCCAACTCATCCCTGAAGGAGCTTCTGTCTCCTTTCCATACCCCAACTCATCCCTGAAGGAGCTTCTGTCTCCTTTCCACACCCCAACTCATCCCTGAAGGAGTTTCTGTCTCCTTTCCATACCCCTACTCATCCTCTTTTTTAACCCCCCTTGCAGATCCTTATGCCATTGTCTCCTTCCTCCACCAAAGCCAGAAGACAGTGGTGGTCAAGAACACCCTGAACCCCACCTGGGACCAAACACTCATCTTCTACGAGATAGAGATCTTTGGGGACCCCCAGAAAGTGTCTGAGTCCCCTCCCAACGTGGTGGTGGAGCTGTATGACCAGGACACCTACGTGAGTGTGCTGGAGTGGATGGGACCAACACGTGGGATCCTTCCTGCCCCCAGGAGAGCAGGGAGGGGGCACCCCTGGGGGGCTCAGATGTGGAGATGGACACTCAGAAGACAAAACAATTCAGCAAATAGCTGTGCCAGTGATGGGCTTGGTGTCTCTGCTCCAGGAACCAAAGCTGCTCCTGCTTCTTGTTCAGAAGAGTGGCCAAGTTCATGGTCATTAAAATCAATGGAGTTATTAAAATATTTCCTTTTGAAAAGGCTTGGGATGGGACTTGAAGCAGCCACACACACAGGGGACAACTCACCCTTGTTTGCTGAGCTGCCCAGAGGGACCCAAAGGGCTTTTGGTGGTGGTGGCATCCTGGTGAGGGGTGAGGGGATAACTTGGAATGGAGGATGTCACTAGGGCAGAAGGGGTTTCAGGCTGTGTGTCAGAGCAGCACACGAGTGAAAAGCACTTGGAATACATCTGGGGAACATCTCAGGAACCCTTCTGTCCCCTTTCCTCCAAAAGACACCCCCTGGAAGCAGCAGGGGCAGCAGCAGGTCCCATAGCAGGCCAGAGGATGCTCTGGGAATCCTGTGCTGCTGTGGGAGTTTCACCTCTCTGAGCCAAAACAGACAAGGGGGAGCGTGGTGCTGCCCCTGCCAGGAGGGCTTTGCCAGCTCTGTGGTTGCCTTGCAGGGGGCAGATGAGTTCATGGGGCGCTGCATCTGCAGACCCAGCCTGGAGCGGTCCCCGCGGCTCTCCTGGCACCCGGTCACCAAGGCCAACAGGAATGTTGGGGAGCTCCTGGCTGCCTTCGAGCTGATTCAGAGGGAGAAGGTGAGCTGGTCCCCACCCACACCTGAGCCTCTCTCTGCTGCTTTCTCTCCTGGGAGCCTCTGTCAGGGTTTAACACTGCCCGGGCAATCTAACCCAGTACCAGATGCTCGCTATTAATCCCCTTCCCCTTCCTGATAAAGGGATTTACAAGAGCCTGAGCTGAAAGCAAAAGCACAAACAGAAAATTACCTTTATCCTGGCCCAAAGCAGGGCAGCCCCTCAGCACCCAGCAGCACCCAACCTTTGCTCAGTGCTGAGCTGTGTCCCCCGGAGCCCCATCCCTGGCAGAGCCTCAGCTGGGGTGGGATGGGGCTTGGAGCAACCTGGGCTGTGGGAGGTGATGTTTAAGGTCCCTTCCCACCCAAACCATCCTGTGACTGGTTCTGTGACCTCAGCAGCTCCATGGTTTCTGCTCCCAGCAGGCTCAGCAGTGATGCTCAGCTCAGGCTGCATCTCAGAGGTGGGATGGGGGACATCTAGCAAAGGCAATGGGAAGGGGCTTGGGGCTGGGGCTGGGGTCCCAGCTCTGTCCCATGGTGCTGCCTCAGCACCAGGGGTACCGTATGAACTCTGTGTTTCTTCTCTCCACAGCCAGCTGTCCACCACATCCCTGGATTTGAGGTAATGTCTTCAGCAGCTCCTGGGCTTGGTGCTCCCCTCACTGTCCCCTCCTTGGCTCCCCAAGGCTCAGCACCATCAGCAGCACCCACAGGGCTTGGCAGGGGCTCTGCAGCTCAGCTTGGCTTCTGCAGCCACTTTTTCCATCCTGTCGTGGGGATGGAGGCCAAGGAGATGATGGAAACCCAATTGCCCTGAGCCAGGCTGAGAGTTGGGGGTGTTCAGGCTGGAGAAGAGAAGGATCCCATGGGGAGACCTCAGAGCACCTTCCAGTGCCTGAAGGGGCTCCAGGAAAGCTGGAGAGGGACTGGGGACAAGGGCCTGGAGGGATGGGATGAGGGGGAAGGGTTTGCAGCTGCAAGAGGGGAGATGGAGAGGAGATCTTGGGATGAAATTCTTTGGTGTGAGGGTGCTGAGCCCCAGGGTGCCCCCAGAAGCTGTGGCTGCCCCATCCCTGGCAGTGTTGAAGGTTGGATGGGGCTTGGAGCACCCTGGTGTAGCTGAAGTTGTCCCTGCCCATGGGGGTTGGCACTGGGTGACCCAACCCAACCATTCTGTAGTTTCCCTGTGATTATTTCAGCATTCCCATGGTGAAAGGTTCTGCTCCCCCACCTCTCCACCCTGTGTCCCCCCCTCTGTCCCCCCCTGCAGCACAGGCACTCACTGATGCTCTCTTTCCAGAGGCTGAAGTCTGCACTGATTTCTTCTCCAGCTTGGGGGGTGGTGGAGTGCAGGAGCTTGGAAAGCATCTTCTTGTGTTTTGTTTTGTTTGTTTGTTCTCTGCAATGAAAGGGGCTGATGCTTTGGGCTAACCCTGTGCTCTCCTTCTCTCTCCAAACAGAATGATCTCTCCTCCAGCCTGGATGAGGTGAGTCCTTACACTTTAGTTGCCTCTTCATCTTGGGGGTGTTAAATCTGAGCCTTCCTGGGGCAGCCACTTCTTGCCAGAAGTCCCAAGCCAACAGGGTCAGGGTTTTGCTGAGCACCAGGACACAGCAAGGTGCTCCGGGCTTCACCTGCTGCAGGATGCATAGGGCTGGAGTTCACCTTTATGGGAAGTGTGTCCCTGAGGTCCAACCCTTCCAAACCAAGCATGGAAAGGCTGAAAAGCTGAGCTGACCTTTGGCTGGGAATCCCAGCTGAGACATTTGCAGCTATTGATGGGGCATTGAAAGGGCTGGGGCAGGTGCTGGGAATGAAGGAGTCTCCTCAGGATCCCAGGATGCTGCTTGGGACCTGGGGGGGATGTTGCTCCCCAGACCTTGTGGATCCTGAAGAGAACCCAGGGCTGGGCTGGTGTCTGGTACCACGCCACGTCAGGGACCTGGACAAGGGACATCTCTAGTGGGATATTTTATTGCAGATGGGTCCCTTCCCCTCCAAGCAGCTTTGCCTGGTGGTCTGGGGCTCATCTTTGTGTTCCAGGGGGGCTGAGGTGGCTCAGCTCCTGTAAACATAACCATTTCTCTGCTCTTCCTCCTCCATTTCTTGCCACTTTCTGGCTGGGGCACTGCACAGCTCTGCACCACTGCTGCCTTCCACGAGGGGCTCCTCCAATGGGTACCTTCTATGTTCAAACACCCAGCTCCCCCCTGTTCCTTTGCTTTTGCTCAGAAACCAAGCAAAATCCCAGCAGAGACCCTCAGGGTCACCAGTTCCTTCCTGGACTGCCCAGGAACCCCATCCAGACCTTCCCCCTGAGCCTGCATCCAGCCCGAGCTCTCCAGTGCCCTGAGCAGCAAACACCAAACCTTGTGGAGCATCCCTGGGGCTTCAATCAGGCTCCTGAACAACCTGGCTGGCCCCAGGACCCCTTCTGCTCCTTCTTTTGGTGCAAATGGGACAGGACCAGACTCCTCAGGGAGGTGGTTGGGTCTCCATCCCTCAATGTGTTTAAAAACTGCCTGGATGTGGTGCCTGGGGCCAGGGTTTAGTGGTGGTCACCAGGAACAGGGTAAAAGGGGTAGGACAAGGTTGGACTCGATGACCTTGGAGCAATTCTGTGATCCTGTGCTGATGGGGCAGTGTCTGAGCAGCCTGATCTGGAGGCTCTGGATGGGTCCCCAGGGGTGCTGAGCACCAGAGTGATGCTGGGGATGCTCTGCACCTCTCCCTTGGCACTCCTCTCCCTCTCCCCTTCCCCTAACCATCCATCAGCATCTGGGACATGGGAGGGGGGGAGCCAGGCACCTGCCCTGAGATGGAGCCACCCGAAATCTCTGCAGTTGGAGGTTGTGGAACACCTCATGTGCCAGGATGAGAGCTCCTTGTGGGGCAGCTCCACACACACACACACACACACACACACACACACACATCTGTCAGCCTGGGGTTGCATTTTTGGAGGATTTGTTTCATTCCTGCCCTTTTGGTGATTCTGATCTGGACGATGCAGGTCAAGGAGAACCCAAACCCTGCTTGGGCTCAGAGCCCATCCTCAGTCAGAGGTCTCCTGGCTCCCTGCTCCCCTCCTCCATGGGGCAGATGCTGAGTCCCCCCCTTGCCATCCTGCAGGAGATCTTCTGCACAGAGGGAGCACAGGGACCACCCCACGGTGCTGCAGCTGCTCACACACCTCCCCCTGCCCACCCCATGGGTGTCACAACCCAACCCCTGCTGCTGCTCCCATCCCCTCCTCGTGTCCCTGCTGTGGGAGAGCTGCTCCCATCCCTGGGGAGGGGGCACCAGGATGGATGGGGAGCAGCTCCCTGGTTGTTCCCTGGGAAAAGGCTCAGGGCTCACTCACAGCAGTTGATGTTTGACCTTTTCCAGGGTCAGATGGAAGGGACAGAAGCACCTTGCAGGTCCCTTCATCCCTCATCTCCTCCTCTCCAGGTGTCCTGGACTTCTGGGGGGCCAGGGGGACGATGAGATTTGCAGGGAGGGGACCCAGGGAGGGCAGAGCCAGGGGGGGTGATGGGTTTGGGGTCTCCTCATGGTCTCAGCTGATGTCTGCTCTGTGTCTCTGCTCCCTGCAGTCTGAGGACTCCGACCTTCCCTACCCCCCCCCACAACGGGAGCCCAACATCTACATGGTGCCCCAGGGCATCAAACCCGTCCTGCAGCGCACGGCCATCGAGGTGAGGGGGGGACAACAACCCTTGGGGGGGGACAACAACCCTTGGGGGGACACAACACCCCTTAAAGAGAGACAGCACCCTCAGGGGAACACACAACACCCCTCAGGGGTCACCCAGGAGGGGGATCTGGGCCAGACTCTGGGGGTACAGAGCCCACCAGTGCTGGGACCTGGTTGTCCCCAGGGGCTGTGCTGGGACAAGAAGTGTCCCCAAGCAGTCAAGGTGAGGCCAGAGCAGAGCCCTGGGCACCCTTGGTTTCCAGGAGGAGCCTCTGAGCCCCACGGGAAGCTCGGGCAGAGCAGGGATGTTCCTCGGAGCTGTCAGACAAACCTTGTCTGCCTGCCACCCCACGGGTGACACCTCCACCTCCTCCTTCAGCTTTACCCCCGTTGCTGAGAAGCTGCTGAAGGGACGAGAAGCCTGGGGACAACCCTGTGGCTGAGTCTTTGCTGTCTCTTCCCCTCACCCTTCAGATCCTGGCCTGGGGGCTGAGGAACCTCAAGAGCTACCAGCTGGCCAGTGTCACCTCTCCCAGCCTGCTGGTGGAGTGTGGGGGGCAATTCGTGCAGTCCTCTGTCATCAAGAACGTCAAGAAGAACCCCAACTTTGATGTCTGTGTGCTCTACATGGAGGTGGTGAGGAGCTGAGCCCTGCCCTGAGTCAGGGGGCACAGGGGGACCCCTCGGGAGGGACCTCCAGAAGGTCCCATAAAACCCCACATCCCAGGGTGAGGCTGATCCTGCCCTGCTCAGGGTTTGTTCTTCGTTCCTGGTGAATTCTTTCCCTCTGTGTTCAACCCCCTGTGCCCACAGCGTCTGCCCAAGGAGAGCCTCTACAGCCCCCCCCTCATCATCAAGGTCCTGGACAACAGAGCCTTCGGGAGGAGACCCGTGGTGGGGCAGTGCAGCATCCGCTGCCTGGAGGAGTTCAGATGGGACCCCTACAGGGAGGAGAACAAGGGACCCCAGGAGCACCCAGGTACCTGAGCACCATGCTGGGTGCACACCCAGACCCTGCTCCAGGAGTCCTTTTGGTTGGGAAAGCCCTTAAAATCATGGAGTCCAACCCAGGACCACTCCATGTCCCTCACCCCCACCCCACGTCCCTCACCCCCACCCCATGTCCCCATCCCCACCCCATGTCCCCCATCCCCACCCCATGTCCCTCACCCCCACCCCATGTCCCTCACCCCCACCCCATGTCCCTCATCCCCACCCCATGTCCCTCATCCCCACCCCATGTCCCTCATCCCCACACCCCCAGGCTCTGAAACCCCTCCAGGGATGATGGGGACTCCAGCCCTGCCCTGGGCAGCCTGGGCCAGGCCCTGACAACCCTTTCCAGGCAGAAATTGTTCCCCAGCTCCAACCTAAACCTCCCCTGGCACAGCTTGAGTTGTGCCAAAAGTTCCTCTTGTCCCATCCCTTGTTCCCTGGGAGCAGAGCCTGAAATCCCTCAAGCTGTGGGGTCACTGCCTGGGACCCATTTGCTTTGGGCTCATCCCAGCTGTAGGACTGACCCAGTTTAGCTCTGGGGTTGGTTGGTGGCACGGGCTGTCCCTTGGCCAAGCTGTGCCACCTGCAGGACCCTGAGCCTGTGAGGGCTCTGGGCAGGGCTGAGGTTGATCCTAAGGTGACTCAGTTTTGGGGTTCCTAACAGCTGAGGTGCTCATCCCTCTCCTGCTTGCTCTGGTTGCAGATGACGTGAGCCTCACACCCAGGGATGATGTTCTCATTGACATCGATGACAAAGAGCCCCTTATTCCTGCCCAGGTATGGAGAACATCACAGGGCTGGGAGGACACTGCTGGGGATGGGGAACTTGTGCAGGGCTCTGATGTGAGCTCATGTCTGGGTTCCACCTTCTTTTTCCAGCTTCCACTCCCTCTCCTCCACCGGCCCCAGACTCCTCCTTCTCCCCCATTTGCTTTCCTGGAAGAGAGGACAAGAACCTCTCTCTCTCCCTGCCCTCCAGCCACCTCTTCCTCAAACGCAGGCTTTGGGCTCAGGCTGAAGGTTTCACCCCCTCTTTGGGCTCTGCTGGATGCTCCAGCAGCTCTGTTCACTCTGCAGAGGGGGCTGGTGGGGACCAGGACTGCAGAACGTCCCAGGGAGGTGGGACCTGGACACGCTTTAGCCAGGAGGGAGGGATGTGGGATGCAGAAAGCAAAGCATCTCTGTGCCATGAGTTTGAGAGGTCTCAGCTGTCCCCTGTGGATGGGGCAGGCTGGTCCTGGGCTGCTGTTCCTCCTCCTTTTCTATTCTTTCATTGTTTTGTTTTTTTTTTTCTCATTCCCTTGGTCCACGGGAGGTTGGTGCTGTGCTGTTCCCCTCCTGCAGCAGCTGTGGGTGCTGCAGCTTTCAGCCTCTGGGCTCAGGAAAGATGAGGATTTGGGCCCAGTCTGTGGCTGGAGATCTCCATCCTGGCATGGTCTGCACTGCAGCTGGTCCTGCCCATGCCACCCCCAAGCCTGGGGACATCCCGGGCAGGGATGTGGCTTAGTGCTGGCCTTGGCACTGGGAGGTTTTGGGTTGGACTGGTTGATTTTCAGAGCCTTTTCCATCCCACCTGATCCTGCAGTTCTCTGGAAGGAGCTGATCTGCTGGGCTCCTCACTCAGCTCCCCGACTCCCCAGAGTGGGGCTTGGAAACCTTGGCCCCAGAGCAGGAGTGGTGTTGAAAGGGAAAAGGCAGCTCCAGACAGAAAATCCTCCTGACACCCTGATTGCCTCCCCACCCCCTGGCCAGGGTTGCTCTGCAGCATTTACAGCTCTGCCTCAGCTTGCAGCAGGAAAGTAACTGGAGCGTGGCCCTGGAAACACAGCAAGAGGAGGCTGGGAATGGGAACTTTCACTGCTGCAAACAGAAAAAAAACCAAAACAACCCAAAAAACCCCAAACAATAACCTGGTTTTCTAGCCCAGAAAGTGCTCGGGAGAAAAGGGAGGTCAGGGAATAAGAGGGGTGCAGGGCAGGACTTCACCCCTGAGGAGCTGCATGGGGCTGGGTGAGCTCTGAGAGCCATAGGATCATAGAGCCATAGGATCATAGAGCCATAGGATCATAGGATCAGCTGGATTGGAAAGGGCCTCTGAGATCACCCAGTCCATCCCTGGTGTCCCTTTGCTGGCCCGAGGTGGCACCCATCACCTCCTCAGGGTGGTGAGAGCCTCTGCAAGGCAGCTGTGGGTGGGATGGATCCCCAGGGAAGGATCAAAACCCCAAGGATGGTTTTGCTGGTCCCTTCTCCTGGGGCTGGACATGGGGTGACTTCTCCTGCAGCCATCAGGGCCCCTCCACCTGCTCTGCTCCCCTCCAGCTTTGGGGGGAACCTTTTCCTGGGCAAAGGGGATGGATCCTGGGCCAGGGGTCCCTGCCATCCAATGCTGCTTCTCCTTGGAAGCAGGAGCCAGGAGTGTTCCTGCCCTGGCTGTGTTTCATTGTGGGGCTCCAAAGCCTTTCTCCCTCCTTGCCAAGCCTGGCTTGGGTCCCTCCTCTGGTGGCTTTGTTGTCCTCCTCTGAAACAGGGACAAAACCAGCCCTGAACCCTCTCTGCTGGGTGTGCTGTCCATCTCCTCCCATGGGGTGAGAAGTTCAGCCCCAGGTCTGTCCCCAACAAGGCTGTGCTGTGCCTGGAGTTGCAGAGCTCACCCCTACCTCACAGGGAGGGAAAAGAAAAGCTGCTAAAGCTCCCAGGAAAAGCAATTTTCCTGCAGCCAGGTCTCCTAGGCTGAGCCCTTCTTGTCTTCACCTCCTGGAGGTGCACAGGGTGGGGGTTTGCAAGGGCTGAGGTGGTCCCCAACCTGCTGTGGGGTTTTTTAGGGTGATCCAGGTGTAGAACTGCCCCGATCCCTGCCTGCTCTGACCCCTCTGTGCCCTTCCTTGTGTCCTCATCCCCCTGAGGAGCAGAGCAGGGAGGACCATGAGGTCCCTCTGCATCCCATGGGATGAGCAGGGCTTTGTCTGTTTGTTTCTTATGATCAAACAGTCAGGGAGGGGCTTCCAAGAGTTTCCTGGGTCTCCTGGTGGGACCTGAGCCTGGGAAAGCCCTTCCCCCCCAAAGCAGATGGAAATTCAGAGGTTTTGGCTTTACCCAGTGCATGGTTTGATGTTTGATGGGGTGTAAAGCAGTTGTAAGGAGAGCCTGATGCTCCAAACCAGGGACCTTCTGGTGGGAACATCTCGTTCCTCCCTCTTCCCCACCTGGCAAGACAGAAGCAGAGCTGCCACTTGCTGCCCCGAGCAGCTCCTATGGGAGCCAGGGACAAACTGTGCTCATTCTTCATGGATTTGTTTTTCATTTCAAACGTTGCTCCTGAGGTCTCCTCACCCCTTCTTGTTAAGAACACCCAGGGCAGGTCCCTCCCTGGCTCGCTGCCTCTGCAAGCCCCCAGCAGCCCCTGTGCTGTGCTGGGAGACACCAACAGCTTGGCTCTCACCTGGACTTTTCCCTTTTTTAATCTTTTTTTCCCTTCTTTAACACCCCATTTATTCTCTGCAGCCATCCCAGCCCAGTGCCCCTTGATGAACATCTGGCCACATCTGGGGAGGCTTCACCCCCAGTGCCCAGGGGAGGGGGAAGGTGCCACCCTCTGGGTCCATCCATTTCCCTCTCTGGAGTTGTGCTGATGTCTGTTCCATGGTGGTCTCTAACCTGGTTGCTAACCAATCATTTTAATTTGTAGCTTGCAGAGGCTCTGACCAGCTCAGCACTAATTAACACCCCAGCTGCTCGGGCCCAGCCTCATGTAGGTATTTGCTCCATCCCTAACTGCCCCCCTTGGCTTTTCTGGGTGGGAAATGTGGGGATGTCTGTGTTTGAAGGCCTTGGGGAAAAAAAAATCCAACAAAGCCCTGGAATAATGGGAATATCCTCCAGAAGGTGGAGTGGTATGGTTGGGGGCTTCCTGTGCTCCTCCATGTCCCATTTTCCAGCTGGGGTGCTGGGACAAAGCCCAGGCACCATGCTGGAGATTTAAGGTGTTGTCCCCCCACGAGGAGGAAGGTTCCACCCCAGGGATGGGGTTCCTGCTTTGGATAGTCCTGTGGATGTGGTGGTTTGGATTGTTAAGGAGAAGCATGGAGCTCTCTGTGCTCCCAGCTCTGTAGTGCATTCCCAGATGGTGAAATGATCTGGTGAGATCTCCTCTCCATCATCATCCTGCCCTGGTGAGATCTCCTCCATCATCCTCTGGTGAGATCTCCTCTCCATCATCATCCTGCCCTGGTGAGATCTCCTCCATCATCATCCTCTGGTGAGATCTCCTCCATCATCCTCTGGTGAGATCTCCTCCATCATCCTCTCCAGCCTCCTGCTGCTGGAGCACTTGCAGGATCCTGGTGCCTGTGGAGCATCTCCCAGGGCAGAGGAGCTCAGAAGGAGCCCTCAGCCCCCCCTGAGCTCTGGAACTGTCCCAAGGAGGCTCCTCTCTGCCCAGTTAGTGCTGGGATTATGTTGGGTTGCCACGCTTGGGTTGCAAGGAGTCTAAATAACCCGTCACAGTTAGCAAGGCTGGCCCAAGCCAAACAACAAGAAGTCAGGCTCTGTAAACTATTTGGAATAATTGGTTATTTGCTGTGTTTTCCAGCTCCAAACCAGAGCACATTTTTATGGCTTATCCTGTTAGTGTCAGCTGGGAGAGCTCTGGGTGTTGGGAATCTCCTGCTGAGCCCAGCACCTTCCTCCTGGCACTGTTCTCTCCTGGTTTCATCCTTGGGACGTGGCCCATGGCACTGGGTGGGAGACCCCCAGGGACCTTTCCATCAGCTGGGGACACAGGGCACAGCTCTGGTGCTGACACCTCCACCCCAGTGTCTCGGGCAGGAAAAGCTGGGGAAAAAATCTGACTTTTCCCTGGCACTTCTGGAGCTGCTCCTGCTCTGCATTTCCCCTTGGGCAGGAGAAGCTGAGATGGGGACAGCTGCCACCTTGCTTGGGTTTAGGTGGTCAGAAGAGCCCAAGGAGAGCTTTTTCTTTTCTTTGCTTTCATTTCATTGTGTTTTGTTTGGTAACATCAGTAGAAATCAGCAGAAACTCTCTAACCAACCTCTTTCTCTTGGGGCTGCAGAAGATCCCATGGGTAAGTGGGGAATCATCAGCTGAAATGATTTTTTGGTCACTCAGCATCTGGGGAATTCTTTAACCCAGCCAGGATGGGCAGAGTGGAGCTTTGGAGACAAGAAAACAGGGCTGAAAGCAATGAAGGGCAATTTGAAATTTTATTTTAGTTTTTTTTCCTCAGAAAAGAGGAGGCAGCAGAGGCCTCAGAGTTGAGTTCTCTGGTACTGCTGTTAATCCCATGGCTATTCCTGACAGCAATCTAAACCCTGCACCCACTGGCTTCAAACCTCACCCCAATAAACCTCACTTCTGATTCCCCACTAGGTCACCCTGCTGGAATGTGGGGAACCAGAGAACATTCCTTGTTTTGTTTTTTCTTTTTTTGGGCACATTTCAGGAGTCACACTCCAAGCCCCTTTGCCTTGGCTTCTGCAGATTTCCCAAAGCAATGATGTTCCCATGAAAGCTGTGGCTCTGCTGCAGCATCCTGGGAGCTGGGGGGGAAGTTTGGGTGGGAATGAGGCAAATTCTGCTGCGGGGCAGTGAGGGGGTGGGGAGCTTGGGGTTGGTTTGGATCTGCCCCTTTCTACATGAACATCAGTGAGGAGAGGGTTGTGTTCCTCCTGAGAGGTACAGCACCTGGGGACCACGTTTTTTAGTGGAAATCTGTGAATTTTAGTGGATGTATTGGTTTGCTCACCTTGTTTGGATGGAGGGGTTGCTGGGGTACAAACCCAGAAGGCATTTCCCATCCCAGAAATCCCTCCCAGGCAAAGTCCTCTCCTCCTCCCTGAATTTCAACCTGTCAGCTCAGAGTTAATTCATCTCATCCCTCCTCTGGTCCTGCTCTTGGGAAAACCCTCCCCAAAGAGCCCAAATCTGACCCTGACAAAAAAAACAACAACAAACCAAACCACAACCCAAACCCCAAACATTGGAAGTTTCCTGTGAGCTCCTCTCCTGGAGTTTCATCCCGAGAGCTCCAGGTTCCTGGAGTTGCTGTGGATGCAGCACTGGGGTTGGAGCATCCCAGAATGAGGAGCTATGGGGTGGGCTCATCCCAGAGCCCCCCAGAGCCCCCCAAGCCAGGCTCCAGCTCCAGCTGGGGGTGTTTTTGGGGTGGGATGTGTGACTCTGGTGTCCCCTGGCACAGGAGGAGGAATTCATCGACTGGTGGAGCAAATTCTACGCGTCCACGGGAGAGAGGGAGAAATGTGGCTGCTACCTGGAGAGGGGATTCGACACCCTGCAGGTAAGAGGGGCTCTGACCCATGGCACCTGCACTCTCCCTGCTGCTTTTCCAACAGCTTTGATTAATTTTTTTATTAAGACTTTTTTTTTTTTTTTACTTTGAGGCAAAAAACCCCCAAACAACCCAAGTCAGAATTTTCCCAGTGAGCAGGTGTTTTTACTTCAAAAAACCCAAACCCAGCTACTTTGCAAACTCAAGGTTTTGGGGGGTGATTTATTCATTTATTTATTATTTTTAAACCCTTCCTGGTAACTTCCCCTTTTGCAGCCTTCAAGAAATTGTCCCTTTTCTAAGTGGCAGAGGAGGGGGGGACCTTCCCCCTGCAAAGGGTTTGGGAAGGGGAAGGAAAAGCAGAGGTGGCTCAGGGGGGGTTTGTGCTGAAATAAACACAGAGACCCAGACAGGACCCAACTGGAGAAGAGCTTGTCTGGAGGAGAAGGACCAGGGAGGTCCCTGTGGCTGATGAGAATCCTGGCTGAGTTTGGGTCTTCTGTGAGGGCCTCTCCTTGCCAGGAGTCTGCTCTTCATCCCTGCCCTGGGGAGGGGACACTTCTGTCCCAGGACTGACAACTTTGGGTCCCTGGGCACATCCTGCTGGTCCCCCCCTGCCCAGGACCAGTCCCCCCCTCACCCCATCTCCCTCTCCCCAGGTCTATGAGACAGAGCTGGAGAAGCTGGAGGACTTTGAGCATCTCTCAGACTTCTGCCAGACCTTCAGGCTCTACCGGGGCCGCTCGGAGGACTCCAGGGATGACCCCTCCGTGGTGGGGGAGTTCAAGGTCTGGTGGTTTCTGCTCTGCAGGGGGAAGGAAGGTGCTGGTGCTGAGGGGTTGGTGCCAGCTGGGGCTGGTTGGGTTGGGACATCACTGAGAATTGGGCCACAGAAGCAGAGCACTGGGCAGCTCTGGCTGCTGAGCTCCCACCAGTTCCATCCCAGACTGGTCCTTAAAGCTCTTCCAGTCCCAGTGTCTGGATGGGTGAGTCAGGAGCTCATCACCCCCCTCCTGGCTCCCTGGGCAGGACGTGGTCTGGTCTAGAGGACAAACAGGGGTCAGGATCTGGGCTCTGACCCCAA